>NC_057813.1:641948833-642004767 GCF_018294505.1 Triticum aestivum
CTAGGGCGGTCAGAAGTGGGCTTGGAAGCGGCCCGGACTCCTGCATGGTCCACCTCAAATTATCACCATATATTTCCTGGATTCTGTGCGTAGAGGGCGGGCGATCTCTTATCCCTCCCCCGTCTCTCTCTTCTCAGTTGGTGCCCGCTGCGCGATTAGATTTCGGCTCTCAGCGGTTTATTCAATTGCAGTCCCACATGTCAGTGAAATTGCAAGACAATGCGTGTCCCCTCTGGTGAGCGGCATGCGAGCCGGACTGTCGGGGGTGCGACGCGTACCAGTCGTTAGTGTACCGCCTTTTCCAATTGAACTTGCAAAGCATAATATTTTTGTGCGATCGACCGATAGAAATCCTGAAGAAAATGATGAGGGCAGTGCTTTCCCGCGCGTTAGGCGGGCTAGTTTGTGTGATATGACGTGTTACAGTGTCGTCCACTTCCTCCATTTTTATGTAAGCAAGAGTTTACACTCTTACGTAGGAGGAGTGCGAAACGCGGTGGATCTGATTTTGATCGAGGGCTAACTGTTCCCTAAATAATGGAGCACTGTTAGCGATAATAGCATGATAGTTAGGGCATCTCCAGCGCTGGCCCACAAATTTACACCCGCATCTGTTCGAGGACACTGATGGATGCCATCCGATGTTGCCCGCATAACTTTTGACAACTATATGAACTAACCGGACAAAATTCGTGCAAACAAAGCAAATTTCAAATTAATCGGATGAAATTCATTACATTTCGAAAACATTTACTACAATCACCGGCGCCCGACCACCATGTCCGGCCATGAACCCGATAAAGCCGGCCATTGACTTTGCCTCCTCCCCATCCGCCTCGATAACCTCCTCCTCCTGAGCACAAGGTTCTGAAGATTTCCGCCTCCACGTTGACGTTAAGTGGCTAATCGGCCGCCGATGATTACTCCGCCAAGCTTGGCGTCAACTGAGTGGAGTAGCGGTGGCCTTCTAGGGACTAGAGCGGCGGCGACCTACTATGTACTACTGTTTTCTTGCTGCCGGCTGCGCCCGCGCATGCACGGGGGCTTCGTGGTCGTGGTGGCAGAGGGCGGCCGGTGAGAGATGGCGAACTCCTTCGTCTGCTCCTGTGACAGTATGTCAAAGAGAGCTTTGGAGTGCGCTCGGAGCGGAGCCATCGATGTCCTTCGTCTTCTCCTGCGACAGTGCGTCCAAGAGAGCTTTGGAGCGCCAAGAGGCCATGGTTGCAGTGGTGCCGATACAAGGAAGGGACCGGAGGAGAATGAGTGTGGGTCTTTGGCTATGGCTGGGAGCTGGGTCTCAAGTTAATATAGCGGGCGAATGGCAATGAGCCGCGACAAATAGATGAACGGCTAGCGCCGGAGTAGGTTCGCCGGGCGTGAATGCGGATGCTGCTTTAGTGACTTAACTGCAGGTGCGTTGGGTTACTAACATGTGGGCCCAACGGGCATCTGGCTCGCATGTCAGTGACACACCAACTACACCTCAGTTAAGTCCGGTCAATGCGGCATTGACGTTCTGGAGAGATGGTGACCGTTTCAGGCGGGAAGCGCGCGCTAGCGATGGAAGGGGTTTCGGTAGGCCAGGGCAGTTAGACGCTGGCATGGTAGTAAAATGTGAACTCATGTTTGACGAGCCTTTGAAGCGTATGCGGCACGTATTGACAACCAGGCGTCCATGCAACCGCTCTTGTCGCCAGCTAGCCTTCGACGACCACCATTAGACACCACACAACCATGCATAACTTATGAATAATGGACGAATCGATCAGACACACATTCGTGTGCAGTGGCACTATGATCGGTCGCTCATGATAGTACATACTCCGTACCATAGTACCCTCTCTAGCTAGGCTGTTTTATAGATTGTCGTTGTGATGGACGATATACATGAGCAAAGCGCTCCCAAGTATGACCCTTGGTGTTGAGCCAGGTGAATACATGCTCGGCGGTCGCGGAGGCCTCCATCAAACGTCTAAACAGTAATGTTAGGCACCGCCGGGGCGCGTAGTTGATGGGCTCGTCGTTTGCGTTGCGCCATGAGCAGGACTTTGATTGAGAGGGCGATGTGCATGCATTAGCATGGTTTGACAGCATGAGCGTGAGTGTCTGCACGCTTACATGCTACTTGCCTCTAAGTATGGTGTGCACTAATGTGTGCATCACGTATAATATTAAAAAAATATGTTTATGCATTTAACACAAAGTATTACATTTTCATTTGGCTAACGAGTGTGCGTTGCAGCGACGAGTCCATGGTTTGATTCCTCACATTTGCATAATTTTGGTTTTTATTTCTTTCTCCACTGACAGGTAGTCCCGCATAGATAGATAGATAAAGAACACACGCTGATGAGGCGCATGCGGACTATTTGTCTGGTTAACCAGATAAATACGGAGCTATACGCTGCGCCAGTGACCGTATAATCACCATATCTCGTATACAATGATCAAAGTGAGCTATCAAGACAAGTTCAATGACCGCCAATGCATTTTACTCAGTAATAAATTACCAGGATTGAAGGGGAACCCGAATTTTCTTCACCTTCTGTCCTTGAGCTCTTGACAAACCAATGCACTATATGGTTGTCCGGCCACTCCACCCCAGAGCTCTCACCAAGCATAGTTCATGCCACCGCTCCGCACACTAACCAGTAAGGAAGCGATGGCATCCCGTCGCGCCCAGTTCCTCGCTGCCCACGACCGCACACAAAATGGTAGGGAAGCGATGGCATCCCGTCGTGCCGAGTTCATCGCCGCTCGCGACCTCACACCTATGTGGGCGGAATTTGAAGCCGCTAAGGCCGAATGGGCAGTAGAGCAAGAGGCGGAGAAAGCCTCCCAGAGGGAGTGGAAAATTCAGAAAGCACTCAAGAAAAGAGAGGCCCCCTACCGCAAGAAAGAAGAGGACGCACGCGCTGCTACAAAGAGGTTGGTGGAGATCCATGGACGGTGGGTTGCTATGTCTTTAGCTTGCGTTGGTTTTCCTTGAAGAGGAAAGGGTGATGCAGCACAGTAGTGTAAGTATTTCCCTCGGTTTTTGAGAACCAAGGTATCAATCTAGTAGGAGGCTCCTCACAAGTCGAACGCACCTACACAAACAAACAAAGAACTCGCAACCAACGCAATAAAGGGGTTGTCAATCCCTTCAAGGCCACTTGCGAAAGTGAGATCTGATAGAGATAATATGATAAGATAAATATATTTTTGGTATTTCATGATATAGATTGGAAAAGTATGGATGCAAATAAAAGTAGATTGAAAGCTTATATGATAAAAGATAGACCCGGGGGCCATAGGTTTCACTAGTGGCTTCTCTCAAGATAGCATAAGTATTACGGTGGGTTAACAAATTACTGTCGAGCAATTGATAGAAAAGCGAATAATTATGAGATTATCTAGACACGATCATGTATATAGGCATCACGTCCGTGACAAGTAGACCGACTCCTGCCTGCATCTACTACTATTACTCCACACATCGATCGCTATCCAGCATGCATCTAGAGTATTAAGTTCATAAGAACAGAGTAACGCATTAAGAAAGATGACATGATGTACAGGAATAAACTCATGCAATATGATATAAACCCCATCTTTTTATCCTCGATAGCAACAATACAATACGTGCCTTGCTACCCCTGCTTTCACTGGGAAAGGACACCGCAAGATTGATCCCAAAGCTAAGCACTTCTCTCATTGCAAGAAAGATCAATCTAGTAGGCCAAACCAAACTGACAATTCGAAGAGACTTGCAAAGATAACTTAATCATACATAAAAGAATTTAGAGGAGATTCAAATATTTCTCATAGATAAACCACATCGAATAGATATCCAAGAAGAGGAAGGAGAACATGGTATTGAGATTCAAAGAGAGAGAAGAAGCCATCTAACTAATAACTATGGACCCGAAGGTCTGTGGTAAACTACTCAAACTCATCGGAGAGGCTATGGTGTTGATGTAGAAGCCCTCCAGTGTCGATTCCCCCTCCGGCGCAGTGCCGACGAATTCTCCAAGATGGGATCTCGTGGATACAGAAGGTTACGGTGGTGGAAATAGCTTTTTGTGGTCGCCCTTGATGTTTTTGGGGTATGTGGGTATATATAGGAGAAAGAAGTACGTCGGTGGATGCCCGAGGGGCCCACAAGACAGGGGGCACGCCCAATAGGGGGGGTGCGCCCTCCACCCTCGTGGCCGCCTCGGGAGCTTCTTGACTTGCACTCCCAGCCCATTTGCACTTTCTCTAAATACACGAATTAGCTGGGCTCGTTCTATATATAATGTTAGGTTAAAAGGAGCAATAAATATCAAAAAATAAACCGGAGAGACACATTATATATATATATATATAATTAACAAATTAGTGAGTTACTGCTCAAAATAAAAATGAGCACGTTATTATTACATTAGTCCTTAAAATCTTCGCAAGCTTTTGTACGCACTCACCAGGATTTTCCTTGCTTGTGAGTCAAAAACAACCAGGATTTTCCTTGCCAACTTATGTTAAACATTTACTTTTATAAGTTAATAACTTGTGTGATGTTTTTATAATATATATATAAGTCTCTATAAAATATACGATAATAGTAATAATATAAATATATATAATGTGGTTAGAAGGGAAAACATAAATTGGACACATCATTATTATTCTTATATACAGATAAATAGTACAGAGATCTGTGTTTTATTAAAAAATACATTGGGCTGCCGATCTCTAAGAAAAAGCCCATAGGCCGGTATGGACCTCAAAAAATAAGTTGAAACAACTGTCTCTATATTCCGTGGGCCATGCATGTTAAAAAACAAAACCTAGGCCTAGCTGATACTTGTTCTCCCTCTCGAAAAAAATGATACCAGCTAGATCCCCGAGCAAACTAGATTAAAGAGGGGGCTGGCGGCGTGACTGAAGAAGGACATAAGGAGCGATTTTTCTTCTTAAGTGGATGGCTCTTGATGGCGTTTTTTACTTGCCGCTGCACCATACAACTTGTATTTTAGCCTCCCTGCCCGTGGTGGACTAGCAGCCCATTTTCTGGGCAGGCCAACCTACATAAACCAGCACTTGATTTTTCATCAAGCCCTAAAAACAATGCAATACTATGTTTGTATTGAGGGCGAAAACATTACAGCAGGGGCTGAGCGAGGGAGGGGGGAAGACAGAGCAAAAGATTAAAAAGAGCTAATGCGCCGTTGCTACCCTAACAAAGCAGGTGCAATTCTTCTTGGGAAGAAGGTGTGTAGTTGACACCCACACGTCACATATCCCACAGTAGGCATACTAACAAGTTCACACACAAGTACAATAGAAAAGGTAAACATTCGTATCAAACTCAGGTTCACAGGACACATTCATATTCATCGCCAACATTCACAATCAACAACTCAAAAGATTCATATATACACAAGTTCAACATGTCTATGCATCCAAATGATTGATAGATCACACGACAATATTCATAGATAATTCACAAAAAGATTCAGATATACACATGTTCAATATGTTTATGCATCCAAATGATTGAGATCACAGCCAATATCATCCATGGACTAACTTTAATTACCTAGGGTACAGACTGGTAAATGGTGTTCAGTCAGAGGTACATCTTGCTAAAATTAATGCTTGTACGAGTAAACTTTTGAGTACATAAGAGGCAACACAGACAATCTGAACTTTGCTTGTAGGTTTATCTTCAAATAGTGGCCTCATGCCGAGGGAGGTTTGAGCAACTTTGCCACTACTTTCATCCAACTAGTTTACTCGCTCATCTTGGTCTTGTAGCTCGCCAAAATTCTACATTGCAGACAAGAAAGGAGGCGGTTGAGAAAATGAACCACCCAATTTTTTTGTTCAGTTCAACTAGAATGGAGCATCCCTAGCATGCAGACTGATTAAGTGCTAGATGAATATACGCGTCAACCAACTTGTCTGGAATCTTTAGACCCCATGCCATACAGTTCGCTACCATATGTGTCGATAACCAAAAGGCACAAGTTGGGACCAAAGACTGGACTGTGTTTTTCTGGGCTATGCGCCAAGCAATATTTTTGGCGTTCACTCTCCTAATACTTGGAGTTTGACAACTGGTTGACGCTGGTTGATACTCGAATGAATATAGGAACTTCTTCTTGTCAACATCGATGCTTGTCTAAGTGAACTTTGGAGTACATAGCAACAACATAAGTATATGTCCATCTGATCTTTTTGTGCAGTTCTACTGAAATCACGCAATGTAATGATTTGCCTGCGAGTTCAGGCTCCGAGTTACTCCTTTATAAATCGCCAAACAGTAGCATAATACCAAATTACCAATACATATGACAAGCACAATAATCAGGATAAAGACCAGTACCAACCTGTGTGAGGTAGCATATGAATTACTATTTCCTTTGACTGGAAGCTGAGATAAGAGAAGCGACTGATAGCAAAGGAAGGAAGCAAGCCTATATTAGCGACTGAACGGAAAGGACGGAAGTTGTCGACGCAATGAAGCACCCAAATTTTTTGTGCTATTCCACCAAAATCAAGCATCCTTGTTGGCACATATATTGAGAGAGTGAGATTACTGTAATAGTATGACTAGTTGATGAAACATACACTAACAAATAGCAGCACCCTCATTATCTTAATGGGTAATGTTATCAACATAGTAGTCATTCTTAAAGACATGTATTAGTTTATTTAATCAGTGCCAATTAGCTCAAAACTGAAAGCATTGCCATGTATCATAGGTTGCAAAACTTTAACGTGCAAAGATAAAGGAATTTCTCATGACATTAGCATGATACAAATAGATATGACATTAAACTAATATGGATGAAGGCCTTAGGCCTATACCAACCTGAGGAAAAAAGCTTATTCATGTAGTCCCATAAGAGATGATAAAGCACTCACTTGAATCACTCAATAGTATATACTTTTGTGCATTTCAAATGTATGGTTGAAATCACTCTTGTTTACCAGTGCTGAGATTATATCGAAAGATATCAAGAACTTCCAGCAGAGTTAAAGCACTGGCTGGGATACAGTTCATTGTATTGTCTTGTGTAGTTCCACCAAAATATATGGTTGGCACAACATGATCCCTGTTTGCACAAGTAAGAACAAGGTGAAACCTTCATTAGCTTAGTGAGAAAGGACAGAAAAACATTAGCATATTACTCTAACAGTAGCATCAAATTCATGATGGACAATATGCAAAACGTTGCCTCATTGTACCAATGGCAATAAATTGACAAGAAAAACTATAGCACTATTATGTCATGACACTAATAATATTCCCTCCCTTCTCCACCACATGATTCACCTCCATAGACAAACATACACACGTACATGATTCACCATAGGGTGCTACTAAAGATTTGTTTAACACCGACAGGAAAATTAGGCAGCAATAAATTAGTGGTACTTAAGTACTCCTAATTAATTAAGTGACCTTGCAGGAGAGACAGCAGAAGTGGAAGGGCTCCCTAGAGGATAGTCTCACATGTAAGGTAGACGTTCTTGGAGCCCTTGAATGGCCTTGACTGAGGCCTCTGGCTTCAGCAAGATCACCTTGGCACTGTTTATTCTTCTTCTTCATCATCTTCATACTATGTTTCTCTTTCTCCTCACTAGTTGGTGAAACCAAGTACATGATTGGCCTTCTATTTCAGAATTGGTTTTGTCAGTGAGGGAGTACAAGTGTACTAGTAAAAAATAGCATTATTTTCTCATGGCAGTCGAAAAAAAAGAGATGAACACATGCATTAAATATCATTCTTACCTAAAGGAAGGTTATGGTGCCAATATGGATGATGACGATTGGAACATAGATCTCCCTTTGTGCAGTTCCACCAAAATGAACCAACTGTTCCATTATGACATTCCAGTTAAACAACACAAAAGTCACTTCTTTTAAGAAGTGTTTTGTGCAGTGCACCGAAAGGTCACAACAACACCTAGGTGAAATGGATATCCCTGTTTGCACAAAAAACTACAGAGGAAACAATCAGAGTCTCAAACAATTACAGGCAAAAACATTTGGCTAAACTTTTCATGGCTTATAACAGTGGCATTTCTTCATTTTACCAGGGGCATTAGATTAAGAACAACTAAATATTTGGTATAAGGGCATGGGATAGTGGGTGCACTAGTAGTCCAGCACCATGTACCTAAACAAGGGCATAATGTGCTGATTCATAGTTTGTTGCCCCGAGAAACAAAAATCCAAGAAACATATTTGGGTTGGTCCCATTTTCGTTCACTCTAGCCACCTACTCCTATGTGTGGATAGAAAATCTAGTCCTAGTCATACCATTGTGTACAACGTTACCCCTATATTTCCCTTTTCGACCAAGAGACCGATTGGATGACCAGTCTGTACTACTTTCACCCCATTTCCTTCCTGTTTGTACCAAGTCTGATGTACATACTAAATTCCCCCACCCCACTTTATTTCTTGTTTGAACCAAGTACAAGATTCGACTCCATGAAGTAGCTTTACCTCTAACATAGAAAAGAAAATAGGTGATGTTGGACCATCTGATCGACAGGGGATGAGAGGTAGAAAATGATGCACATGCAGCAACGTAGCGAGCTGGGGAAGTAGAGCTGAGGCGGTTTCGAAGGAAGATTTACCTGAAGGTCGTCGGGATGTGGATAGGTGGGCGGCGGGAGGCCGGATCCGCCCACACTAGGGCAACGGGGAAGGGATCAGAGGACGTCCCGAGCCGGCGCTCGGCCAGATATAATGGTGCCGCCGATAGTGGGTCTCCTCCCTCGCTATTGCCGACGGCCTAAATGCTACCCCTCCTCCCCTTCACCGGCGGAGGGGATACGTCCAGATCTATAACCAACGGTGAGGATAGAAAGACAATGTTTTTTGAAGGGAGAAAGACAGTGTTACCACTGCTATCTTGTTTAGATCGAGAGAGGATGAGAGTGTGTGAATAGAGCAACCCTAGCAGCAACCGTGGAGGCTCCGACCTAGATATTCGTAGTGGGGTATTTTTCCTTTTTCACTCCATCAAAACAATCATTCAAAATTGTGTACGTGCCAGGTCGCCGTTTTTTAGTTGTTGATTGTTTTTTTTGAGATAGCTACCTGCTTATTCCAAGTGGTGCTACGGTGTGTCAGGTCGCACTTTGTATCGTTCAAGTCTGGTACAAGTCCCTCCATTAAATGAACAACCACCCCCTCGTAAAAATTGTGAACAAGCCCATGGCTAAAATTATTGGAAACATGGGCTGCCCCAACATGCATTATTATTTATATTTTCTACTCCCTTCGTTCCTAAATATAAGTCATTTTTATTAGCCACACCAAAGACAAGAATTTTTTACTAGCAGTGAACCCCACATGTCATAGACACAAAAAGTGTTTCAAGATTCCCTTAGGCAAGCCAAAGTGAGTCGAACAATTTGAGCAACTCAAGTTAGGCAAGTGTGGCAAAAATAATGTGGCAACATAAGATAAACATAGTCACAATCCAAACAACCCCGCATTTTTTTGACATGCACGAACATTTGGTTAGTTAAATTTATAGTTCAAATTTGGCAAGGTGCATCAAATCAAGACATGCAAGTATCAAAAGGAAAGTCACGACATGCATGCATGCGTTGTACTCCCTCCATTTCCAAATATAAGTCTTTTTAGAGATTGCAACAAGTGACTACATACAAAAAAATGTGTTAATCTACACTCTAAAATATGTCTACATACATCAGTATGTTGTAGTCCATTTGAAATGTCTAAAAAGACTTATATTTAGGAATGGAGGGAGTAATTAATGCATCGATAAACGGAAATTATTGAAATATATCGAGTGCAATGCTTTGATGTGTCGCGTCAACTCGTACAAGACCGAGAAGTTTGATTACTACAACACCCTCTCCCTCGTGGACTGAGCTCCAGTGCCTTAACTTCACCTGCCTTTGGATGCATGACAGGCGGGCCACCCACGTGTTGGGCCCACCTATAATGGATGCAAAGGTAGGAGCAGTAAGTCAATGAAGTTGCGTCCCTCCCTCGCGCATGAGCGTGGTGGTTGGCAGGACTAGGAGAAGCTTCCGCTACATACTATCCCTCTTGCACGCGGTGGACGGACATGTAGTAGTGGATTCGATACTGTAAAAGTAGTAGTAACATTGTTGGGGATATGACTACTGAGTATAAACAGCCTAGGAGGGGCCGGATTACACTCACAAGGATTCATGTACAAGAGCCCATGAAGATGAAGGCTATGGCGCTTTAACTATGGAGGCTTAGAGGCCCAAAGCCCAATGGCGGAATAGGGCCCATAATAATAAACCACCATAGATGTATAACTTGTATTGTAAGTTAGGCGAAGGAAGAAACTGAGCTGGACACTTGTATGAGCCGGCCTCGGGATTCCGTAGACCGGCCGGGTGTCAACTTGTGTATATATAGGGACGACCCGGCGGCGGTTCAGGGACAAGAAACAACAACTCGAGAACTAGGCAAAGCGTATTTGCTCCCTGGTAATCGAGACCACATCAAAAACACCACAACTAGATCGTAGGCTTTTACCTTCACTACAAGGGGCCGAACTAGTATAAACTCCCCGTGTCCTTTGTCCAGTTTAACCCCTCTAAGCTGACCCAATCGCGATGGCTCCACGACTAAGTCCTTTCACTAGGACATCTGACATGATAATTCCATGACCGTTGGCACCCACCGTGGGGCTATCACACGATAGTTTCAAGTTCTTAGAGGGCAAGTTCGAAGGGCTCAAGGGATACGCAGTGGGCCGGATGACTAAGAGTCGTCATGGCAAGCTCTACATCGACGATGCAGCCTGGGGCCCCGACGTTGGCTCAATCGAGTACGGGTATCGGGTCCCCTTCAGAGGAATTCACGTCTTCATCGGCATGATCGGCGCACCGGGCCCTGAGCAGACATCTGCACCAACCTTGTCGAGACGGCTCAGCATGCGAGCCCTGCCCAAGTTCAGCCCGCCATGAAGCGTGCGTTCATAGGATTCATCCATGGTACCGAATCTGAGCCAGTATCTGATGGTGAGCCGACCATCTATTCCGATGGTGAGTCATCCACCGGCGAGACCGAGTCTTTGTATCAAGTTCAGGATGGCCTATTTGGGGGTTATTCCGATGGCAGCAGTATTATGGACTCCTTTGAACCGCCAAACCGGGTTGCAATCTTCATGGCCGGTACACAGCTTGCACCCCAATCTTCAACGGCGGCGGCGATGATTTCCGGATCAGCAGCCGGGGCAGGAGGCCCTGCGCACCCGCCGGTTCAAGTCTTGTCCAGGTTATTGGACAGTCTAGCAACATTGTTGACCACTAAGGTTAATGTGGATAATCGGGATGAGCATAATGCAGAAGTCAGAAAGTTGTGAGATCAGATAGCTCAGGCTAAGGAGGACATGGCTGCTGAGGAGCGGATCGCTTTGGATGCTCAGGCTCAGCGGGTTCATGCGGAGTCTTACCGGCTTATGCTGGACCAGAACTCTTGAAACGAGGTGATGAGGAGGAGGCACCAGTCCCGACTGCCACCGGTTTATGAAGCAAGGAATCTCTTTAATATGCCAGGAGCGGGCACCAGTAACCCGCCCGTGGTGAACCGGGTTGAAGTACCCAGGACAGGAGCACCGGATCAGCCGGGCACGATGGGCCCACCTCAGCAGAACCGTGATCCGCCACAATATATGCCAGCACCACTGGGTCACTTTCCTACCCCTTTGGACAATATAATTGCTGCGGCGTCAAGATTGGCTGCTATTCCAATGGAAGGTGACTCCCCCGCGGCGATTGAGACACGACGGGCTAGAGATCTACTCTAGATAGCCATGGTTCAACAACAGGCTTATTCATACAGTCGGGACAGGATTCACTCTACCACTCATCCAAGCCGGAGTTACAACAGGCATGTTGAAGAGCCAGTTGTGTCAAGTAGTGGACAGAATCATAATCTGCCATGGTGGCCTAACCCGGCAGGGGGAAGGAATGAAACACAGGATTTAGTGGACCAAGGACGAGCGCGCCGCGGCGCCGGATTGACTGCGCAGGACGTGGAGCGTCAGCTTATGCCGGTTCATGCAACTACTATAGTGGAACCAGGAGTTGCTTTTACCACTTTGGGGGTGCCATGTCTCACACCGGCCTTACACAATGCGCGGTTGCCCAAGGACTTCAAGGGCCCTCGAAAAGTGCCCAATTACACTGCCGATTTACACCCCGAGTCATGGGTAGAAAGCTATGAGATGGCCATGGAGATGCTGGACATGGATGGAGCGGTGTGTGCTAAGTACTTCACTATGAGGCTAGAAGGAACAACTCACACTTGGCTAAAGAGTGTACCACCTAATTCAATTGGGTCATGGGATGGGTTGAAGAGTCGGTTTATCAATAACTTCAAAGATACTTGCAAGCAACCGGTGTCAATTGTCGATCTGGCCGCTTGTGTTCAAGGAGAGGGTGAATCGACTACCCATTGGGTACGCCGGGTTTTTAAGATCTTACATTCATCTGACCGCATCAATGCAGATTCAGCAATTATAACATTGGAAGGCAATTGCAAATTCAAGCCTTTGAAGTTCAAGTTGGGGCGGATTAAGCGTCACTTCAATGATATGGGAACACTCATGGGGGATCTGGTTAAGTATGCTGACTCTGATAGTACCAAGGATCTCGAGTCTGACGAGGAAAAGCCGGGGAAGGGAAAGAAGAGCGGCAACACCAAGGGACAGCAGCCTAATCTGGTGGGCAACGGCAACAATGGTAAACGTAAAGCGGATAATTCAGATTTTGTGGCTAACACCAATGTGCAGGGTAATAACCAACATCGTAAGGGTAAACCTCCCCAGCGCGGTGGCAGTATGAAGCTGGAGCGTTTGTGGGATCAGCCTTGCCCGAAGCACGGGACAAAAGAGGTTCCAGCCACGCACCTCCGGAAGGACTGTTTCATTACGCGAGAGTTCAAAAACTCTGATCTTTTCCGGTATGATTAGGGTCCATCTGGCGATTCAGGTCCCGGATCTCATGGGCCGGGTTACGGCGGTGGCGGTTCAAGGTCCGGGTTCTAGGGAAATCAAGGCAATCAGGGCAATCAGAACAACTAGGGTGGTTATAATCAACAGAACAATCAGGGGAATCAGCAGCAATCGGGTTATCAGAGTCACCCGAAGCTATTGAATAGTGGGCATTATCATGTTTTCACCACTAGCTTGTGCAAGCGCGATTAGAAGCTTCATAAGAGGGAAGTAAACGCTATTGAACCGGCGGTGCCACGTTACTTATGTTTGTCCGAACAGCCCATTGTGTGGAGCAGAGAGGATCATCCACCCCGGGTTAACAATCCGGGTCATCTGGCTTTGGTGGTGGCGCCTCAGGTTGGAGGTTATAAGTTCACCAAGGTGCTCATGGATGGAGGGAGCAGTATCAATATTCTGTATTACGAAACCTTCCGGCGCATGGGATTGACGGACAAAAATCTTAAAACGTCAAACACTGTTTTCCACGGAGTGGTACCAGGTAAATCGGCGTACCTAGTTGGTAAGATAAATTTGGAGGTGGTATTTGGAGATGACCGTGATTCCAGGTCCGAAACCTTAACATTTGAAGTGGTGAAAATCCAGAGCCCATATCATGCCTTGTTTGGACGGCCGACTTATGCAAGGTTCATGGCAAGGCCCTATTATGTTTATGTCTAGCTCAAAATGCCGGGTCATAAGGGGACCATTACGGTACATGGGAGTCGTAAGATAGCTTTGGACTATGAAGAAGGTGATGCGGCTTATGCTGAATCGGTTTGTGTGGCAGAAGAGTTGAAGTTCTACAAGGACAATGTTGATCCGGCAGATATGACTCCTCTGAAGAAGCCCACCATGGAGCATGGCCCGACCCTGAAATTCAAACCAGCTGATGAGACTAAGATGGTTGATTTTGTTCCTGGCAATTCATCCAAACAGTTTAGTATCAGCACCAATCTGGATCCGAAATAGGAAAGCACGCTCATCAAGTTCATCCATGAGAACTGGGACATCTTTGCATGGAAGCCTTCTAACATGCCAGGTGTACCGAGGGAACTCGCTGAGCACAATCTCAATATTGATCCCAAGTTTAAACCGATCAAGCAATTTCTTTGTCGCTTCAACGAAGAAAGGCTCAGGGCCATTGGTGAAGAGGTAGCCCGGCTGTTGGCTGCTGGGTTTATCATTGAGCTTTTTCATCGAGAGTGGCTGGCCAATCCGGTACTAGTTCTTAAGAAGAATGGCACTTGGCGCATGTGTGTGGATTACATGGACTTGAACAAAGCTTGTCTGGCCGATCATTTTGCTCTCCCTCATATTGATCAAATCATTGATGCTACGGCGTGTTGTGAGCGTTTGAGTTTCTTGGATGCTTATTTTGGCTATAATTTGATCAAGATGGCAGCTAAGGACCAGGAGAAAACAGCTTTCATCACTCCGTTTGGAGCCTTCTGCTATGTGTCTATGCTCTTTGGGCTCAAGAGCGCCCAGGCGACTTATCAGCACTGTGTGCAGAATTGTCATCATACCCAAATTGGGCGCAATGTTCATGCTTATGTGGATGATATTGTGGTCAAGTCCAGGAAGAAGGACACATTGATTGAAGACTTGAAGGAGACTTTTGATAATCTTCGGGTGTATAAGATGATGCTCAATCCGGCCAAGTGCGTCTTCGATTTTCCGACAGGCAAGCTCTTAGGTTTCCTAGTGTCTAACAGGGGCATTGAGACCAATCCGGAAGAGATCAAGGCTATTACGTCTCTGGCTAGACCGGCGTGTATCAATGATGTTCAACGTCTGGCGGGTCGTATTGCTGCCCTGAGCCATTTTATCAGCCACTTGGGAGAGAAGGCGATCCCTTTATAACAGATGTTGAAGAAAACAGATACATTTGTGTGGAGTAACGCTGCTGATGCGGCATTTGAGGACTTGAAGAGGCAGTTGGCTGAACCGCCGGTCCTTGCCGCTCAGGTCGACAACGAGCCGCTGTTATTATACGTGGTTGCTAATGCCCGGGCTGTCAGCATGGCTATTGTGGTCGAGCGCAAGGAGGCTAGGAAGGAATATCCGGTTCAAAGGCCGGTTTACTATATCAGCGAAGTGCTCATCGAGTCAATGCAAAGATATCTGCATTGGCAGAAGCTGGTGTATGGGCTTTTCATGGCGAGTCGGAAGCTTAAGCAATACTTTCAGGGCCATCCCATCACGGTGGTCAGTTCTGCTCCTTTGGGCGATATAATTCAGAACAGGGAGGTAACTTGCCGGGTTGATAAGTGGGCTATTGAGCTTGGACCGCACGGGTTGAAGTATATGCCTCAGACAACTACCAAGTCTCAAGCGCTTGTCGACTTCATCAATGATTGGACAGAGTTGCAGGCACCGGAAGACAAACCGGATAAGACGTACTGGACTATCCACTTCGGCGGGTCCAGGCAATTGGAGGGCTCGGGGGCTGGAGTTGTCCTTACTTCCCCTCGAGGTGATAAAATTTGTTATGTTCTCCGCTTAATGTTTTCTTGTACTAACAATGCAGCTGAGTATGAGGCCTTGCTCCATGGTCTCCATGTGGCTAAGGAAATGAACTTAACCCAGGTACGATGCTTTGGAGACTCTGATCTGGTGGCTCAGCAAGTTTCTGGTACTTGGGACTCTAAGGATCCACTCATGGCGGCTTACAGACGAGAGGTGGATATTGTGGCTGGTCACTCCAAGGGTTATCGGGTTGAGCACATTGATCGACGCAAAAATGAAGCAGCAGATGCTTTAAGCCGGCTGGGGTTTCAGCATAAACCGGTGCCCCCCAATACCTTTCTGGATGTCCTGCATAACCCGTTAGTTAAGTTGCCTACAGAGGAGGAAGTGGCTATTCCTGATCCGGAGGCACAGTTGGTGGCCGCTTTACATATTATTCCGGATTGGACGGTTCCATATTTGGCGTATATGAACCGGGGCGAGTTACCAGAAGATGAAGTTTTGGCCAGACAGATAGTCTGGCGGTCCAAGTCCATGGTTATTCACAATGGCGAGTTACACCACTGCAGTGTCTCAGGTATGTTCCAGCGCTATGTTTCTCCTGAAGGAGGGCGAGAGATTTTGCGTGAGATCCACGAAGGAGACTGTGGTCACCACGCTGGTTCAAAATCCTTGGTTGCTAAAGCCTTTCGTCATTGCTTCTATTGGATGACGGCTCATGCTGATGCTGAGGACTTGCTAAAGCGGTGTGACGCTTGTCAGAAATTTTCATGCCGAGCTCATGTTCCGACACAAGAGCTAACAATGATTCCAATCACTTGGCCATTTGCTACTTGGGGTAGGACCTTTTAAGCGGTCCAAGGATAAGAAGACCCACCTATTGGTGGCGGTTGATAAGTTCACTAAATGTGTTGAGGCGGAGCCAGTAAGTGTGACATCCCAAAATTTTAACCTTGTTTTATTAATTAATACTTTGCCAGGAAACTTAAACTTTTATTTTCTGGATTTCCTTTTGATTTCAGAACCATTCTTTTCTTTATTATTATGGATTTTTTACCCCAAGTGAAAACTTTTCAATCATTATTGGACTTATTTACCCTCTCAAATAAAACATTTCTATTATCAGTGGATTTATTTGCATAATTATTGCTCTCTGAACTTTAATCCTTAAAGTGACTTTTCATTAGTTTTGGAGCTCAATTTGAACTACAAACATTTGATAAAATTACTTCAAATTCCAACCAAAAATTGGAGATGTCATGTGATGTTTTTAAATCACTATTATGCAAAAATATCTTCTCTTCATTGGAGATTTTGAGCTCTACACCAAGTTTTCATATTTGGTCCAGTGGAAAAATTTGCAATACAACCTATTTAAATATTCTTTTAAAAATCCCACCAAAATTATGGGATGTTAATAGGAGTATATTATTCAACTTTATGCAAAAACCCAGTTATGTCCTTTGAAAAATTTGAGTGAATCAACCTCTTTTTCATTCTGGCCCAGTTGGGTGTTTTCTACTGCATCCCTAATCATTTGTGCTCAAGTGTGACCATGAGCTTTCTCCTGCTTGTAGTACACCTTACAAAACCCTTAAGTCCAGGAGGTTGGACTCATTGGAGCATTTTTGATACATGATATTATGCCCTTTTCCTTTTGACCAGAACTGGAGTTTTGCAAAACTTACACTAACAAGTTTCTAGATTTGGCCAACTAACCTTGCCATTCTCACCTGCATCTAAGGAGACCCTGATCTGGAGATTTTGGCCCCTCCAAGGGTTTCCTAGATGCTCTTGACATTCTGTCAAACACCTTGATTGCATGGACAGTTTTGGCATGATTTTAGTTTTGCACTGTGATCTTGCCCCTCTGGACATACTAGCATGTCCACTAAGCCTGTAGACTACCCTAACCTAATCCTGTTAAACCCCAGCTCCCCCCTAGCCTCCTAGCATGCCCTAGCATTTTGCTGAACAGCTGGCGTGCATGCTCTGGGCGTGGCTAGAGTGCGCGTTTTGCACGTGCGTGCGCCCGAGATGCTGCGTCCCAGGTTGACCCCTCCCCCAAGCTCGATCTTATCCGCTGGTATTGCCGTGTCTCGCCCCACTCGACTGCCCCCTGGCTCCCTACAGTGTCGCCGCAGCAAGCTTCTTGGCGGCACGCCTGCGGCCGCGGCCGTTCTTGCCATGGATGGCGCCGCCCAAGCCCCCTCCGTTCGCCAGCTGCCCTCGTGAGCAGGACGTTCTCATCCCCCAGCTCCTGCAGCCACGCCGTGCCCCACTAGCATCGCCACGTCGTCCTACAAACCACAGGGGCGGTGAGCCACCGCCCTTATCCGCGGTCGTCGCCGAACCGCCTCTCGATGCCTATATAAACCCACTCCGAGCACTTCACGCTGGGCATGAACCCTCCTCGATGCCATAGCAAGGCCCCTCTAGCTCCCATTCCTCCAGAGGCCGTCGTTCTCTCCGTCTCTGGCAGTTTGGGCCGCCGCCGCCCTCCGGTCGATTCCGAGCAACAGAGCTGCTTCCCCTCCATGCTCTCCTCCATTAGCTCCAACTCGACCCCGAGAACCCTTTCCCACTTCCATTTTCACCCAGGAGCCACGGTATGCCAAACCCCATTCCCTCCCGAAGCTTCCCCTCAGCCATGGAGGAAGGTGCTCTCACCCTCAAGCTCCCCCGCGCCCCTAACCACTGCAGATGGATGCGGTGCCTCCTCCCGATCACCCCCATATCGCGATTGTGTCGAATGGTGGCTTGTGTCGCCGGGGATCGCCGTTGGAAATGGCCCATGTCTCTTTCGAGGCACGCATGGGGGAGAAGATGAACCCGACAGGTGGGGACCACCTGTCGGTGAGCCATCCCAAGCCACTAGTGGCGCAACCCGGCTGATACGTTTTCCTCTGGTGGAAGCGTATTTCTGGTAAGTACGCGACCAATCCCAGAAGACGTAGTCCAGGCGAACCGTTTTCCTTTTTCTGATTTTTTTTAAAACAAAACTTTGAGTAAACTTAGACTAAATGTATCTTTTAAAATAAAACTCCAAATGAATTGATTGTTTTTCCTACCTTCCTCAAATTTCACCTAGTTTATTTTAAGATTTATTTCAAAAATAATGAAGAAAACTTTTTGTACTGTTTTTAAAGTTGGTGTTAATTTGAATATTTTCAAAAATAGGATTTTGAAGAGCAAGGCCACTTTCAAAAATGCACCCCCACTTGCATACTCTTGAAGGCAAGCATTCTGAACCCTGGCATAATATCTTTGTTGGGTTATTTGATATGGTTACAACACCACCGTGATATGGAGAACTCGTTATTTTATGTGGTGATACGATCATACGCATGAGTGCATATTGGAGTTTTCCTTGCTGTTGGAAATGGACATGCTTGTGATAGTGATCATCCTCGTATGCCTTTTGTGCCTACCGGAAGGAAAATGGGAAAGTCTCTGTCTTGGGTAGACCCAAGCTTGTCCCTAGTTCCTCGTCGAGACGAGTGTGTCCGGTATGGCATGATGGGGTATGATGAGTGGTGATTCTGTCTGTTGGATGAAATATATTCGTTATGCTAATCATGCAGGGAATACTTAAACCTCCCGAGTCGACCATAGATCGAGTCTTGTTCCAGCAACCCCCATACTTGCTTCGTACTACCACTTGTCCCTGCCATAGGTAGGGTACGGTTCAGTAAGTTGTCAACCCCTTTCTAGCACACACCGTACAGAGAGGCCATGGTAGAAGCTACCGGCTGCATCCGGTAGGCAGGCCACCTGGTCCGGGGGCATGGGTGTTTCCGGTTGGGACCGAGAGGGGGGAACCCCTTAGAGCGCGTGATAGAAATTTGATCCCATGCTACTCGAGGTAGTAGCCTCCCCACTTAGAGTTTTGCTTGACAGGTGTCGTGGGTGATTCCAGACACCGGTAAGTTAAGCTGGTGTGTGCGAGTCAGGTGTGTTTTCAATTAAAAGACCATAGACGGAATTAGTACCGATGGACTGAAGGAATCCGTTACTCGTGGGTAAAGAGTACACCCTCTGCAGTTTATATCTATTCGAATAGCTGTGTCCATGGTTAAGGACTACAGTCTGGGTTGGGTCAAGTGTCGGTCTTAGTGTCGGTCTTCGGAGGAGAAACTACTAAGACAGAACATGGATCATGACGTGTGACTTAAGATGATTAGGATTATCATTATTATGGACTAACCCATTTATATTATTTGAAGTTTTGAGTATCCCTGGGACGGTTCGACCTCCTGGATATTCATTGTGATTGTTTTATTTATGAGCCTTTATGTGGTGTCGCTCAGACGCCCGATTGTGGCATGCTGTTATTTATTTGCTTTATAAGCCCTTTATGTGGTGTCGCTCAGACGCCCGACTGAGGCATGCTCGTTATTTACTATCCTTTTGAGGCGTCGCTTCAGACACCCGATCGGGCATTTTATTACTACTCTGTTATTACATATTCATGTTGCATATAAATAACCTGCTTGCATGCATCAGGGATTTATTTTATGACTGACGTTGTGACCATAGAATATTTCAGAGCATGACCATCGTTTGTGATATTATACCTGTGTTCATAATGTTTGCGAGTACATTCAAAGTACTCACTGGCTTGTCCCTGGCTATCGTCTTGGCCAGATTTCTTGCCCGGAGAGGAGTGTTGCGATAACGGCCCCGGAGCCTACGCAATGATGATAGCAGCCTCGCGAAGATAGGAGTTATCCTGGTCAGCTGTTCTTGTGGGAAATGGAGTCCATAGACATTGATGTACCACAAACCACTTCCGCCATCAACCACTAGAAACCTTATGTTGTACTCATAGACCAGAATGGTCTTGTACTACATATTATGTATTTTTGCTTGGAATTTCTGTATCAAGTTGGTGCCTGATCAGCTAACAGTAATCTTGGGGTTGGTGAACACAATTTCTGGGAAATTAATACCCGGAAAACCGGTCGTGACAAACTTGGTATCAGAGCCAGGCTGACCATTGGCTAATCCTATCTTAGCCAGGTCGAAAAACATAGATTAACCAACCCAACAGACTTTAACCTAGCCCCGGCAAAGCTTCCCGTGCAAGATAGCCTCACAGTGACCCGACACTTTTGGCAGTCGGTGCCCAACCTATTAGCCTAGCCTGTCAATCACGCGCCAGTGGCCGACACCCATTTTGTCTCATTCGCAAGCATGCGAAGGAAGACTCCATCCCCTTTTCTATGAAAAGGTCATGGTAGCCTCACCACAGCACAACACAAACTCTTTCTCAAACCGAGCTATAATGACAGGACCCATTGTTCACAATGAAACCATGGAAAACAACCTTGGAGGTTTTGTGACCGTGCTAGCAAACCTCAGCCGTCGTGCCTTTGCATTAGAAGAGCCCCCAGAATATGTTGTGTACCAAGGACCCATGAGCGGCGAAAGCCGTCAATTCTGGGCCACCGTGCACGTCTATGGTAGAGGTCTGTCGCCAGAACGCCCCTACAGGTTCACCGGAAGGACAAGTTACTTTGAGCCACAAGCCATCCAACTAGCTGCTCGAGAGGCTATAGTTCAACTCCGGCACTTGTCGCCCAGAGTTAACTGTCGCTCGTTCTACTACTACCCCAGTCGTGACGGGTATGGTAGGCCACCCGAGGTTGCCAACGGAGATAACGAGACGGATCCTGCATTGTTGCATCTGGTGCGCTATGTAAGTGCACTAGAGGATCTGTTCGATCAAATCACTCTTGATCTGATCGCATCTCATGGAGAACTGATACGCCGAGCCCCAGCAATAGCAGAACACGAGCCCAACACCGACAACCCAGTCGTGCTGTTTGGACAACCGATCGAGTCCCTGAGGTCTGCCCCAGTCATTGACCAAAACACCTTGATGACCCCAGAAGTGCTTCGTCGCCTTTTGGGAACACGCTCCAACGGGATTGTGGCCAACAATCCCCGGGATGGTCATCATCGCTACCCCGACCCTGCAGCCCCTCAACCCCCTCCAGCTAATCCAACGGTGAAAACCGTGAAGAACCCTCGACGTCCACAAGGCAAGCCCGATTAGAAATTAACGAGGTAGACTAAGTCACTCAAGTAGTACCGAGTCTTAGTATGTCCATGCCCTGTAATTTTGTGACCCTGTTAAATGCTATTTGCTTGTGCACCCCCTATTTTAATAGTAGCCATGCATAAGTATGTTGGTGTACAATTGCATTTTTAACCCGGACGTAGCTGCCAACCTCGGCGACACAAAGTTCGTGCTATGAGTAAACTTTGTTTTGTTTCAACTAACAGGAATATTATTTTCAAAACAACTCTTAACAAATCTCGAGGACGAGATTTTCCTTAAGGGGTGTAGTGTTGTGACACCCCAAAATTTTAACCTTGTTTTATTAATTAAAACTTTGCCAGGAAACTTAAACTTTTATTTTCTGGATTTCCTTTTGATTTCAGAACCATTCTTTTCTTTATTATTATGGAGTTTTTACCCCAAGTGAAACCTTTTCAATCATTATTGGACTTATTTACCCTCTCAAATAAAAAATTTCTATAATCAGTGGATTTATTTGCATAATTATTGCTCTCTAAACTTTATTCCTTAAAGTGATTTTTCATTAGTTTTGGAGCTCAATTTGAACTACAACCATTTGATAAATTTACTTAAAATTCCAACCAAAAATTGGAGATGTCATATGATGTTTTTAAATAACTTTTATGAAAAAATATCTTCTGGTCATTGGAGATTTTGAGCTCTACACCAAGTTTTCAAATGTGGTCCGGTGGACAATTTTGCACTACAACCTATTTAAATATTCTTTTAAAAATCCCACCAAAATTATGGGATGTTAGTAGGAGTATATTATTAAACTTTATGCAAAAACCCTGTTATGTCCTTTGAAAAATTTGAGTGAATCAACCTCTTTTTCATGCTGGCCCAGTTGGGTGTTTTCTACTGCATCCCTAATTATTTGTGTTGTAGTGACCATGAACTTTCTCGTGCTTGTAGTACACGTTACAAAACCCTTAAGTCCAGGAGGTTGGACTCATTAGAGCAATTTTGGTACATGATATTATGCCCTTTTCCTTCTGTCCAGAACTGGAGTTTTGCAAAACTTACACTAACAAGTTTCTAGATTTGGCCAACTAACCTTGCCATCCTCACCTGCATCTAAGGAGACCCTGATCTAGAGATTTTGCCCCCTCCAAGGGTTTCCTAGATGCTCTTGGCATTCTGTCAAACACCTTGAGTGCATGGATAGTTTTGGCCTGATTTTAGTTTTGCACTGTGATCTTGCCCCTCTGGACATACTAGCATATCCACTAAGCCTCTAGACTACCCTAACATAATCCTGTTAAACCCCAGCTCCACCCTAGCCTCCTAGCATGCCTTAGCATTTTGCCGAACAGTTGGCGTGCACGCTCTGGGCGCGGCCAGAGCGCGCGTTTTGCACGTGCGTGCGCCCGAGCTGCTGCGTCCCAGGTTGACCCCTCCCCCGAGCTCGATCTTATCCGCTGGTATAGCCGTGTCTCGCCCCACTCGACCGCCCCCTAGCTCCCTGTAGTGTCGCCGCAGCAAACTTCTTGGCGGCATGCCTGCGGCCGCGTCCGTTCCTTCCATGGACGGCGCCACCCAAGCCCCCTTCGTTCGCCAGCTGCCCTCGTGAGTAGGACGTTCTCATCCCCCAGCTCCTGCAGCCACGCTGTGCCCCTCTAGCATCGCCACGTCGTCCTGCAAACCACAGTGGAAGTGAGCCACCGCCCTTATCCGCGGTCGCCGCCGAACCGCCTCTCTATGCCTATATAAACCCACTCCGAGCTCTTCACGTTGGGCATGAAGCCTCCTCGATGCCATAGCAAGGCCCTTCTAGCTCCCATTCCTCCAGAGGCTGTCGTTCTCTCCGTCTCTTGCAATTTGGGCCGCCGCTGCCCTCCGGTCGATTCCGAGCAACCAGAGCTGCTTTCCCTCCATGCTCTCCTCCATTAGCTCCAAATCGACCCCGAGAACCCTTTCCCACTTCAATTTTCACCCAGGAGCCACGGTATGCCAAACCCCATTCCCTCTAGAAGCTTCCCCTCTGCCATGGAGGAAGGTGCTCTCACCCTCAAGCTCCCCCGTGCCTAACAGCCCCGGAGCCTACGCAATGATGATAGCAGCCTCGCGAAGATAGGAGTTATCCTGGTCAGCTGTTCTTGCGGGAAATGGAGTCCATAGACGCTGATGTACCACAAACCGCTTCCGCCATCAACCAGTAGCAACCTTATGTTGTACTCATAGGCCAGAATGGTCTTGTACTACATATTATGTATTTTTGCTTGGAATTTGTGTATCAAGTTGGTGCCTCATCAGCTAACAGTAACCCTGGGGCTGGTGAGCACAAAGGCCATTTTCTGGGAAATTAATACCCAGAAAACCGGTCGTGACAGTAAGCAAGTGTGATGTAGCCATGGCGGTTCAATTCATAAAAAGGTGATCTTCCGCTTTGGTTTTCCACACAGCCTCATCACAGATAATGGCACGAACCTCTCCAAAGGTGAGATGGAGGACTTCTGTCAAAGAGAGCACATCTGACTTGATGTGTCATAAGTGGCCCACCCCCAGTCTAATGGTCAAGCTAGGAGAGCTAATCAGGAAATCTTGAAGGGTATCAAGCCCCGGCTTATGGTTCCTTTGAAAAGGACGCCGGGTTGTTGGGTGGAGGAATTGCCTTCTGTGTTATGGAGCATAAAAACCAACCCCAATAAATCCACGGGACATACACCTTTCTTCATGGTTTACGGGGCAAAGGCGGTACTCCCAAGTGATATTCGTCATGACTCGCCCCGGGTTGCTAATTATGTTGAAGCGGACAATGAGCAAGCACGTCAAGAAGCACTGGACCTGTTAGATGAAAAACGGGACATGGCGTTGGCTCGGTCGGCGGTTTATGAGCAAGACCTGTGACGTTATCACAGCCGCTGGGTTAAAACAAGAACCTTTCAAGAAGGCAACTTAGTGCTTCGGCTCATCGAGGATCAGACCGATATGCACAAGTTATCCCCACCTTGGGAAGGACCCTTTGTGGTCAGCAAGAATCTGCACAACGGATCTTACTACCTCATCAATGTTCGAGAGCACGCAGACTCACGCAAATCTAAGGAGGAGACCCGGCGGCGGTGGAACATAGCTGTCCTTCGGCCTTACTACACTTGAGCCATATATAGGCTCCTATTATGTACATAGCTTGACAATGTAGATATTATGATCAATATAATAAACCGGCATCCTTGCTATAATCAGGGCCTCTGCTATTTTTCCCATATTTCCGAGTTACATGGGGGCTTCAGCTGACAAAGCAGAGTTCTGTCCATTAATCCGGCTATCACGCGACAATACAGCTTGGGAGCTTTACACCCAAGGTGCCAAAGAGAGTCTTGTTGCTATGCACAGCTCAAACATAGGCACCCATAGAGCACAGCTCAAAAATTTACTTGGGGCCACTTTGTGCAACGCAACAAAGAGTTTGAAAGGACCCTTGTAATAGGCTATCAAGACCGGCTTGGAAGCTTGTTGTATTCACCTAAAACCCCGGGTTAACATGCCTTCATCAAGTAAGCCACTCCTTTCCAGGTAATCCTGGCATGACCCGCCGAAGGTTTGACAAGTCCATCTTATACAGACCCTGAACTTGTTAAAGTTAAAACGACGATTGGTTAGTTGGAGGCCCAACTTGAAAGGCTTCATGAAATGGTTTAACTCAGTGGCCTGGCAGCCCATGAAAAGCCTCGAATTTGGGCCTAGCAGCCCTTGAAAAGCCTCGACTACACGTTTTTATTTGCCTTTGTAAAGATTTTTTCTCTTTGATAAGGTTTTATGTTGAACTGGTGTCTATTGACCAGGCATGGCTACCGGTCATCAAATTAACCCGGTGTTTGTTAAACTGGCTTGGCTTTCAGCTACAAGTTGTCAAACCACATTCAATTATAAACCGGTGTTTATTAACCCAGTCTGGCATTGACTATACGTCGTTGTAAGTGCATCTAGTGCCACCCCTAGTTGGTTTTGGAGTATTGACGACAAAGTTGGTTGAGGGACTAATGCGTTTGTGAGAATTGCAGGATAACGCAGGTAGTGTCCCTCATTGATTTGGTTTACCTACCGGAGATGACCCCTAAAAATGTATGAAGACATTGACGACAATGGTGGTATGTGAAGATATTCATATTGAATACTATGACATGAGAAGACATTGAGTGAAGACTATGGAGCGCGAAGACTGTGTTGTTTCGTTGTTTCCTTTTCTTCTTTGTTGAGTCATAGGAACCACCTACTCTTAAGTGGGGTCCAAGTGAACAAAGTCAGAATGACTGAAGTGATGCTCAACCCAAATTCTATGTCTTCGAGCGAAGACAATGAGAGCAAATCTTATCCAGAGTTGGATGAGTCAGCTTTGCTTGTAGCCCAAGTAAAGTTGTCGTGTGTGTTTGAAATCTGACCGTTGGAACACGTGTCAGTTCCTTAGTGACCCAGGGTCATTTCGGACATATCAGGTCGGGTTGCCTTGTGGCTATAAATAGCCCACCCCCTACACCATAAATTGGTGGCTGCTCAGAGTTAGTTCACGGCTTTTGTCGTTTGAGAGCAACCCACCTCGAAGCCTTTGAGAGAGAGAAATCCTTGCGAGGACAAAGCCCAAACACCCAGAGCCAAAGAGTGTTAGGCATCACTGAAGTCTTTCTGTCTGAGTGACCTGAAGACTTATTACACTTGAGGACTGTGTATCCTCCAACCGTTTAGGTGTCGCATTCTGAGCATCCAAGAGTCATTGTGGATCGCCGGTGAACGAAGTCTGTGAAGGTTCGGAAGTCTACCTTGAAGACTTACCAGAGTGATTGGGCGAGGACTGTGTGTCCTTAGCTCAAGGGGAATAAGGTGAAGACGTGGTCTTCTGAGTTGAATCTCATCCTCCCTAACCAGACGTACAGTTGTCACAGCAACTGGAACTGGTCCAACAAATCCTGTGTCTTCAACAAGTGACTGGTTCTATCCTCTCCCTCCCTTTACTTTGAGTTTGTATTCGTGAAGGCATTGCCTATTTGTCGTACCTGTTTCACTTCATTGCTTGACTACTATCGTTGGTTGGCTTCATACTATTTTCCATCCCGATCCTTACTACCAAGCTGCTATTAGTCTTTGTACTTTCACATTATTGCATACTTGACTATGGTTTGCTTGTTGTAGTTTATCTTCCGCTGCATATGAATTAGGTCATTTCTATTATTTGTCTTCGAAACTTCCACGTTTTGAAGACTTTGATAAAAATCGCCTATTCACCCCCCCTCTAGTCGATAACTAGCACTTTCAATTGGTATCAGAGCAAGGTACTCCCTTGTTCTGTGTGATTCAGTTTAACCACCTGGAGTTTAGCTATGTCGACTGCCCCACCTTTGACGGTCATGAGTATCCTCGGTGGAAGGCCATGATGAAGAAGCGACTCATGGCTATGGATAGCGAACTGTGGACCGTCACTGAGATTGTGGTGCAAGATGGCGGAGGCTGATGACATTCGCAAGTACACTCTACTGAACCTCACAGTGAAGGATGTCATCTGCTCTTGTCTGTCCCGAAATCAGTTCAGGAACGTCATGCACCTCAATCACGCGAAGCTAATCTGGGACCGGCTTTCTGAGGTCCATGAAGGTCATCTTAATCGTCTTGATCCTTGGTTTGAGGACTACAAGGAGTCTCTTAAAGAGATGACCTTTCCACCTGAATCGTCTTCATCTTCACCATGCCTCATGGCAGGGGGTGCTAAGGTAAATGAATGCTACCTCTCTGAAACTAGTGATGATGAATCAGGTGATGAATTTGGCCCCAGCTATGTCAAACTTGATTCCCTTGCCACTAAACAACAAAGAGCCTTGGAAAAGGTTCAAAACATGCTTAGTAAGAGCGATGATATGTTGGGTGAAGAAATGGATCAGTCAAAAGCTTTGGCTGAGAGTCTTCAGAGACTTCATTCCAAGTTTGACGCCCTTCAAGATCAACATAATGCTCTCTTGTCTGATCACGAGAAGCTTTCTTTTGAATGTCTTCAAAGAAAGCAAGATCTTGAAAAGATAAGAGTGGACTATGGAGATCTTCAGAAGGAGTGCGATTCATTACTTGCTCAACAAATCAGCGTTACACAGGATGGATTTGAACCACCTTGTCTAAAATGCATTGAGCGTGATAACGCTACCTCTGTTGCTGAATGTTCCACTGCTGCTACTGTTGCATTGTCTTCAACTACTGATGTGGAAACTAACCCCTCTACGGAGGATACCACTACTATTGCTGATGAAAACGCTAGGTTGAAGACATTGCTTGAAACAGGGATGTATAAAAGTCTGAAAGGACATCAGACACTTTGCGATGTCCTCAAAAAGCAGATTCTGAATCAAAACCCTAGGAAAGAGGGTGTTGGGTTCGAGATGAAAATGAATGTTGATGGTTCCTACTGGAAGCCTGAGCAGTATCCCAAAACCACATGGGTTGCTGCAAAGGGACCTTCAGTGGATCCATCCACCTTATCTGGCTTTACATGTGCTAATCCTATTATCATTGATGAATCCTTTGATGCAAACTATAAATTGTTCAAAAATCAGAATGGTGAAGTGTTTGCCAGGTATATTGGTACTAACTGCAGGAATGGACCACCTATGAAGAAGATCTGGGTTCCCAAAAGCTATCTGGAGAATCTTCCAGTGAATATGATCATGACACCACCAGGGAAGAAGACAAACGCCAGACCTAAGGCGTCATATGGTCCAAAGGCTTCATACAGATAGAGGACTCACCTGAGTCACCCTAACGCCAATGTTTTGCAGGGAAATCGTACTCAAACTTATGAATATGAGCGGGTGTCTTCAAACCGCTATGTTCATAGAACTAAGAACTTTTCTGCTTATTCATATGAGTATCATTCATCTCCAGCAAGGCTATTTGCTAGGTCTCGAAAGCCGAAGTTCTCAGATGCTGCACTTAGACTCATTGCTTCTAAGACACCCCTGAAGATGTGGGTGGTGAAGAAGAATTAACTTTCTTTTGCAGAATAAGGTCTCCAGCCTGCTATCAAAGGCGTCTGATACTATTGCTGGGGACCTAAAACACATTAAGGGACGCATGATAAAATGGTCTTACTATGTATTTCACATGTGAATTGCTTACCAGTCATAATATGAGTCCTAACCTTGATCTAAGGTGTGATAATCCTTGTGTGCGTCAAATGCTTATGCTTCACAACACACTTTGTGAAGCCTGTCCTCCTAACTGCACTATAGGGTATGACACCTCATGCTTCAGAATGGATTATGGACATCGGATGCACTAATCATATGACTGGTGATCGAAGTGTTCTCATGGACTCAACCTTACGTCCATCTGACAAGAGTCACATCACATTTGCTGACACTGGTAAAATCAAGGTATTGGGTCTAGGTAGAGTTGCAATATCAAAGGATCAACACATGGATAAAGTGATGCTTGTTGAATCCCTTGGGTTCAACTTAAGTCTGTCTCAATGCTTTGTGACTTGAACATGATTGTGCTATTCGGAAAATATCGTTGCCTTGTACTAATGGAATCTGACAAGTCTCTAGTCTTTGAAGGGTATCGGAAAGATGATCTATACATGGTAGATTTCTCAGCAGGTCCACAGCTTGTCGTATGTCTTCTTGCAAAAGCATCAGAATGCTGGCTCTGGCATCGGAGGCTAGGGCATGCTGGCATGAGGAACTTACACAAACTCGTCAAGAAGAAGCATGTCATGGGCATTGAGGGTGTCAAGTTCAAGAAGGATCATTTGTGTGGTGCCTGCGAAGCTGGAAAGATGACTAGGGCAAAGCACCCCTCGAAGATAATCATGACGACATCTCAACCCTCCGAGTTGTTACACATGGACTTATTTGGCCCTACTCACTACTCTAGCCTCACAACAACAGCTTGTCTCTATGGCTTCGTCATTGTTGATGACTACTCAAGATATACATGGGTGCACATAATTCTCTACAAGACTGAAGTGCAAGATGTCTTCAGACGCTTCGCCAATCGAGCCATGAACAATTATGGCCTCAAGATCAAGCATATCAGAAGTGACAACGGCACTGAGTTCAAGAACACCGGGCTTGATCTTTATCTGGATACAATGGGAATCACTCATGAGTTTTCTGCTACATACACACCTCAGCAAAATGGCATTGTAGAGCGCAAGAACAGAACCCTCATTGAGATGGCTCGAACAATGCTCGTCGAGTACAAGACACCAAGAAAGTTTTTGCCTGAAGCTATTGATACAGCATTTCACATCATCAACCTTGTCTACATCCATAAGCTTCTGAACAAAACATCCTATGAGCTCCTTACTGACAAGAAGCCAAATGTCAGCTACTTCAGAGTATTTGGTGCTAGGTGCTGGATCAAGGACCCCCACCACAAGTCAAAATTTGCGCCTAAAGCTCACAAAGGTTCATGCTCGGTTACGGAAAGGACTCGCACTCTTACAGAGTCTTCAACCTCTATCACTACAAAATCATTGAAACTTTGGACGTGCGATTTGATGAAACCAATGGTTCACAAAGAGAGCTCCTGCCAAGTACACTAGATGAAGCTCCGCCCAGCGAATCTATCAAGCTGATGGGAACTGGTGAAATCATGCCTTCTAAAGCACGGCCTGAAGAGGAACTTATCATTTCTGCACCAAACCAACCTGAAGACAATGCTCAGACCGAAGACAATCCTCCCAATGATGACAATGATCAGCAAGAGCAAGGTCTTCGTCCAGTTCATCCTCCTGTTGCAAATGAAGTACAAATTGAGAAGATAATTGATAGCATCAATGCACCTGGTCCACTTACTCGCTCAAGAGCAACACAGTTAGCAAATTTCTGTGGGCACTTTTCGTTTGTGTCAATATCAGAACCCAAGAAAGTTGATGAAGCCTTTATGGAACCTGAATGGATTCAAGCTATGCAAGAAGAACTTCAACAGTTCAAGCTGAACAATGTTTGGGAATTAGTCAAGCGTCCTGACTCTCGCAAGCATAACATTATTGGCACAAAATGGATATCAAAACAAGCAAGATGAGCATGGTCAAGTCGTCAGAAACAAAGCACGTCTTGTGGCTCAAGGATATACTCAAGTTGAAGGAATTGACTTCGATGAAACATTTGCTCCTGTGGTTAGGCTTGAAGCTATTCGCATACTGCTAGCCTATGCTAACCACCACAACATCTTACTGTATCAAATGGATGTGAAGAGTGCATTCCTCAACGGCAAGATTGAAGAAGAAGTGTACGTTGCTCAACCACCTGGCTTTGAAGATCCAAAACATCCTGATCTGGTGTACAAGCTAAACAAAGCGCTGTATGGCCTCAAACAAGCTCCTCGCGCTTGGTATGATACGATCAAAGACTTCCTGAAGAGCAAAGGCTTCAAACCTGGATCCCTCGATCCCACACTCTTCACGAAGACATATGATGGAGAACTGTTTGTGTGCCAAATATATGTGGATGACATTATCTTCGGCTGCACCAACCAGAAGTATAGTGATGAGTTCGGATACATGATGCAAGAGCAATATCAGATGTCCTTGATGGGTGAGCTGAAGTTCTTCCTTGGTCTTCAAATTCGTCAGCAAAGGAATGGCATCTTCATATCTCAAGAAAAATATCTCAAAGACTGTCTGAAGAAGTTTGGAATGCAAGATTGCAAAGGTTACACGACGCCAATGCCAGCCAAACACCATCTGGGTCCCGACGACAATGGTAAAGAGTACGATCAAAAGGTATACCGCTCCATGATTGGTTCTTTACTTTACCTATGTGCATCTAGGCCAGATATTATGCTTAGTGTTTGCATGTGTGCTCGATTCCAAGCGGCACCAAAGGAATTGCATCACTTAGCTGTGAAGCGAATTCTTTGATATTTGGATTACACCCCAACACTCGGATTATGGTTTCCAAAGGGCTCAAAATTTGATCTGGTGGGATTCTCGGATGCTGATTATGCTGGTGATAAGGTGGATCGCAAGTCTACATCAGGCACATGTCACTTTCTGGGACGATCACTTGTCTGTTGGTCTTCAAAGAAGCAAAACTATGTATCACTCTCAACTAATGAATCTGAATACATTGCTGCTGGATCTTGCTGCGCTCAGCTTCTATGGATGAAGCAAACTCTCAAGGACTATGGCGTCAATCTGAAACAAGTACCTCTCTTCTGCGAGAACGAAAGCGCCATCAAGATTGCCAACAATCCAGTCCAGCACTCGAAGACAAAGCACATTGAAATTCGTCATCACTTTCTCAGAGATCATGTCATGAAGAAAGATATTGACATCATTCACGTCAATACTGAAGAGCAACTGGCAGATATCTTCACAAAGCCCTTGGATGAGAAAAGGTTTTGCAAGTTACGGTGTGAGCTAAATATCTTGGAATCCTCAAATGTCCTGTGATCAGGCACACATCCTAACACTTATGCATGTTGATGACTTAGATGTGCAACACACGAAGTAAAGTATATCTTCAATCAATGAAGACTTACATTCTGAGTGTGAATACATTAACGTGGAATTTGACTTCGGAGCGCCACGATAATTGTGCGCTGTGTCTGGGTCTAATACTTTCTATATGGTGGGTAACACCACCACCAAATTTCTTGGTTTGAAGTGTTTCACTCATGGCGTTATTTTTGCAATGTCTTCGCATTTGGTTTGTCTTCAAATTTCAACTTATCTTCATGATTTACTTCACTATGTTGATTTGATTACTTTCTTATATATATATACTAGTATTCTGTCCTCTACAGCATTCACTTATAGCTATGTCTTCCTTGTTGAATCTTTTGAACTAAGTGAATGTGATCGGACCCTAATCTCTCTATGCTTTCTATCTCAAACTCTATTTGTCCAAATCATATGCATTCTATTGAAACTGTCGAATCTCTTCTCTGCATCCTTGTCAGCAGAAGACACAGAGACAAACATTAAGTCTATTTTAAATGATTCAGACTTATTGTTTGAAATCCGGAGAAGTCGGAACAACCATCCGACAAACCTGGCGGGCGTGGGAACGTGGGACAACTCTGAGTATGTTGCATGCTTGCCACGTGCCCCTCAGATGTGAACAGCCAGGGGCACCTGCGTAATTGCGCTATGCCGCACACTTCCTTATAAATATGTGTCCACTGCGGTAACAAAAACCTTCTTCCACCTCTCCACCTCGTCAGAACCCTAGCGCCACCGCTAGCTGCCGACGACACCGGCGACAAAGCGCTTAGCTGCCGCAACTTCTCCGACGCCGTCCTCACGCCAGCCGTGGACATCGTCCTCTCTGCCGCCGCCGTAGGTGTTCTCCGTCGCCAAGTTAGGGCACGGTGGATTGAACTGCTCGATCTCCTATTCATCCCATCTAGCAGTTCTTCGTGTGGTAAATACAACTCTATTTTTACCACCTTTTTGATCCTCAATGATTCATCCTATTTACCAAAATTGGTTTCTGCCTATACAATGTTAGATCTATTCTGTCTACATCTCATACTGCTTAGTATATTCACTTAAGCTTCATATCTAGTTAGATTCCTCACTTGTACTTATTCACAGATTCGTACAAATCTGGAACCAACACTCAACATATAAGTGAATGTCTTCGCAACATGAGGTCAATGTCTTCAAACTGATTTAGCTTCAAAATCTTCTGAGAATGCATATGACCTCTTCCCCTTCCCTCGCATCTCTAATGCTATCACAGGTACATGTCCGTGCGAGAATCCCTTGGTTCTCATAGTTTGCATTCGTTTGTAGAATTCTTACAGCAACACATTAACTCTCCCGAAGCCAGTTCCTGCTTGTCCAGCAAGCGAAAGCCTTTGAACGTATTGAAGCCATTCAGTTTGAAGTTCATGGTTGCAGAGAAATCAGTAAGGAAGGGTGGCAGACAGCGTCGAGGGGGAACATCAAAATATTTTCCTGATGACCTCGCAGACCTTTACAAGACAGATCCTGAAGAGGATTATAATCAGCGCAAGACACGAATCCAATGGATTCGACGATATTGGGCTGAACAATGGTTCAAACACAAGTTCGTGACCGAGGAATATGCTGAGAAGAATGCTATCAAAAGTCCTTGGGGTGATATTCTCTATCGAGGCCTTCCACACAAGAACAGAGCTAAAGCTATTGCACAGGGTTTCTATGCTTGTATGGTCCGTGGACCACAGCCTGAAAATGCTGACCCATCATCATTGCTCTGGTGTCATTACGATAATCTCTTCAAGCGCAACTTCTAGCATGCAAGACATCGGCCAAGGAAAACAAGAAGTCATTGGGATTAGACTTCAACCCTGGTCCCTCTGCTCCCCGTGCTGACGGCTCATGTGATGCAGAACCCAATGTCATCTGCCCCTTTTCAAACCTTGATGGCCTCATCACATACATCTTGGTCCAAGGTGCCAAAGTGGATCATTCTGATAATGATGATGACACTGATGAAGCCCCAGCTCCTCCTCCAAAGCCGCAGAAGCTAAAGAAGACTAAGGCTTCACAATCAGCTGCTCCTCCAAAAGCTTCACGTGCGAAGCCATTGGTCACTGCACCTCCTGAAGACAGTGTGCAGTCTGAAGATCTCTCACGTATCTCCAAGAAGACGGAGAAGAAAAAGAAAATCGTCAAGAATACTGATCAGACATTGACTCATGCTGCCATTCTGCGAGAAGAGCACATTGATCTGTCCAGCGATGAAGATCTTGCAGATGATGCTCTTGAGCAACTGATCAAGAGCAAGGAAGAAGCAGAGATCTTCAATGATTTGTCTCTCTTTGATGTGGCAATCATCCATAACTTCATTGATGAGTGGTTTGACACCCCAAATCTCAGCTTTGATGATCTGCGACTTCCCATTGGCCTCAGTGTAACCTTCAATGGCGCCATTGCTTCTGAGCTAGCTCTTGCTCAGCGCATCGTTGAACTGAAGCACAAGATCGACTATGAGAAAGCTCAGTTCAAGAAGCATGTGGCCAAGCTCAGCGTGCAAGATGTCAAAAACTTCAAGATCATGCTACACGAGCTCAAAGAAGCCTTTCACAAGAAGCGCGAAGAAGCTAGAGGCTCTCGTGAGCGCATGAAGAGTCTGGCTGCCAAGTCTGTGCTAGCCTACAATGAGGCTGAGAAGCGCAAGGCTCTTGGTCATCCTGGCATTGACCCCAGAATGGCTGCAAAGAAGACGAAGCTATCAACTGTCCAATCTGCACCTTCAAGGCAGGATGAACCTCGCATAGTCTTCCCAAGCGGCATGACTAGCTCAAAGCCAAAGGTCATGTCAACCGCTTCAGAAATGAAGAAGACGAGGGCTACCGAGGCTGAAGCCATAAAAAGGAAAAACACCGAAGCCTCTGATGTTGCTCCCTCCAAGAAGAAGCGCAAAACCAAGAAGAATCGGGCTGCTCCCACAGAGCCCTTAGTTGTTGAACCTATCTCAATGGTTCGCCCTGCATCTGAACACCAAGAACGACGGATGATTGTTCATGAGCCTACTTCCACAGAGGCTTATGAAGCTGAAGACATTCCAGCAGTTGATCCCATCACTGTTGAAGACATTGGTCACCATGACAATGTTGAAGATGATGAAGTTCTTCCTTAGATCGAACACAACTTGGTATCATCCCCTGTTCTCACGAACAGCGAACTCATCAGCATTGGTCATCCTCTGACGCCAATTGCTCAGGATGCATCATGGGGTAATGACCCACAACAACAAGACTCCCCGAGTACTCCCCAACAACAACAAGTCACACCACCTGTGCAAGAAAAAGAGGATGAGGCCCAGCCAACTCCATCTCCAAAGGCGTCGTCCGTATTACACAGGCTTCGCAAAGGACCAAGGCCTCAAGTCCCTATTTCGAGCGTTCCAGAAGGAGAAGTGCACCACCAATCTGTTGCACGTCAGGTGTTTCCAGAAGCCACTCCGACTGTGAATGTCTCCGTGTCTGAAGCCAAAACTGCTGAAGACAATCCGGATGCATCAGCCGATGACGAACAAGAAGAAGAACGTGTCCCTACTCCCCCCATTACTGAAGAAGTTGTTCCTGAAGTAAACGTGCCAGTGCTAGACCCTCCAGCTCATCAAGTGGGGTTGAAAATCATGAGGCTGCCACCACCAACACAAATGAAGCCTATGACGTAGTCATGGCTGAAGCAAGTGTGGAGCCTGCACCAACCAATATGCCAGAAGCCAATGCTGCAACTGCTCCAGAAGCTTATGTTGTGCAGCCTGAAGCCTCTATTGTTGCCACTGCTCCTGTTCCGCCACCAAGGCCCCATACAATTGAGCAAGCATACAACCATGGCCGGCTAATCACTGTCAAATGGCCCGTTCTGGTCCCTCCGCCTAATGTCCCTGGTCCTCAGTTTGATTATCATATTGAGCATAGGCCTCAGGTCCAGAAACCAAAGCCAAGACTGCCAAGGTTCCCAGGTACTGCCACCTCTACAGGGTCCTTCAATGCAAATGGCTTCAAAAGCCACAACACCTTCTTTGATAGTGCAAAGAACCCCTACTCAAGGCCAAGAATATCATCTGATCGTTTCTGGAGCCATCAGCAGCGAAGCTATTACTCCTGCGTTCTGTATGATCAAGGGCGCATTTTCCCTCATATGCGCCTCGACACTAAAGCCATTGCTGGACTGCCATGCTTAGAAGAAGCACTTGACTGCTTTCGTGATGCAGGTCTGCTCAGCTTTGTGACAGACAAAGAACATTGGAATGAGGAACTTTTGCTTCAATTCTATGTTACCCTCCACATTCGCGGCTACAACAATGATACAAAGACATGGGTTCTCGAGTGGATGACAGGAAATGTTCATCATGAAGAAAAAGCTCTTGACATCATTGAGCTTACAGGCCTACCCACTCCAGGAGAGCTATTCAAACCTGATTGTCAACTCCGCCGCAATGCACTGGAGAGCATCTTCCATACGCCAGAACCCAACATGAGCCATATGTTGAGCATGATGAAGCCTCTGCCACATGACAATGAATACCCACAGGAGTTCTTTGTTGATGACCTTGAGTATCTGCCTCGCACAATATATCACATCATCAGGCGGACTCTATGGCCTATCAAAGGGCCTTCATCAGCTGCAAAACTTGAAGGAGCCATGAAGACGTTGGTCTTTTACATCCTCAATGGCATCAGCTTCAATACACAAGAATTCTTCCTCCGGCAACTGGCTGCATCTGGATCTGACCATTTTGGCCTGAAATTCTATGCTCCATGGGTCGTGCGCCTCATCAAGCTACACTCTACTATCAACTATTAGCCCTCTGCTCGCAATCATCTGATCTTTCTACCAAAGGTTGATATGTCAGTTGAATCCATATACCCTGAGCCTGCCAAGAAGCCTCTTTGTCTTCAAAATGTTGAACACCAAAGCTTCACTCAGCCCATCACTACTAGGAAAAGGGCTATAGATGGAAATGACACTAATGGCGCACCAGACATGTGGTGCGCCATTAGTATATACTAATGGCGCACCAGCTTCTGATGCGCCATTAGTGTTGAAACTACTAATGGCGCACCCTGCCCACGGTGGCCATTAGTACCAATTTTTTTTGAACTAGTGCGCCTGTCCAAACATACTAATGGCGCATCCACTGGTGGTGCGCCATTACTAGTTGTAACTAGTAATGGCGCACCAGCCAGAAGGTGCGCCACTAATGTTATTTTTTTTTTTATTTTTTTTATTCCTTTTTTTGCAAAAGTACTAATGGCGCACCACCAGGGGGTGCGCCATTAGTAACCTGGATTACTAATGGCGCATTTGTTGCTGGTGCACCATTAGTAAGTGGGCAGCAACAAGATATTTTGGACAGCCTCTCCTCCCACACTCACTTTCTCCCCACTTCATTCTCTCCACCGCCTCCTCCTTGTCTCGGGTGCCTCCTCTTTTTCACCTCATTTCCACCATAGATTCATTCAAATTAAGTGGTTAAGTTACCTTGTTTTGCTAGGTAAGTAAGGGGGGAAGCTATATTTATGTTGTTCTCCCTACAACAATGTGCACATGCACTTTTTATGGCCTAGCTAGATCTATGTATGTTCGTGGTGTTGCATATGTTTGTGGTGTTGCATATGTGTTTGTGTTTGGAGGTGTACCGGTATTTGAAATGCGATAGTTGCCAATATTTTGCCATTTCCGTTTCGGCGAGAATTTTGGCATTAAGCATTCTTTTTGGTCCTATTTTTAGGGAAAGTCATGCCAAATTTTTTCTTGGTTCTAAAATATCATTTTGCTCTACCCTGCAGGCGACCATGGTCCGCACGATGACCGAAGGCATCGTGAATAGGTTTTTGAGGTCCGTGAAGGCCGAGATGCTTTAAAAGAACAAGACGGAGATAAGATGTCCGTGTCGAAGATGCAAGCTGAATAGCCTTATTGCGGACCCGGATTCCGGGCAGGTGCGGGACCACCTCCTCTTGCGTGGTTTCATGGATGGCTATCGGTGGCAAGGTGATGAAGATGACTAAGAAGTCGTCCATGGGGGCCGGGCAAGAAATGAGGAAGGGCAGCAAGACAACCACCGCGGCTCGGGGGGGGCGAGAAGACGAAGAATCCCAGGAGATGATCACGACGGTGATGCTGTACACAGTCATCATGTAGAAGATGCAGGACATGATGATGATGCCAGCGGAGCAGACAACGCTGGACCATCGATGGGCTGGGTGCAGGACCCTCATATTCAAGAGCTGCTTCTCAAGCAGACGGATAACGCAAGAGCTGCCGCCCGAGAGAAAGCCAAGATGGATCAACTTGAGTTAGACGCGGTTACTCCATTGTATGAAGGATGCAGGCCCGAGGATACCCGCCTGAAAGTAACGCTCATGGCTCTGGAGATGAAGGTAAAACACAAAATGACCGACGCATGCTTCGACGAGAACATGTCATTCTGGCACGAACGTCTTCCCAAGGGGAACAAGTGCCCGACCAGTTTGGAGGAGGCGAAGAAAATCGTGTGTCCTCTGGATTCACTGCACGTGAAATACCATGTGTGCATGAACAATTGCATCATTTATCGGGACGAGCACGCGGAGTCTACCATATGTCCGGTGTGCGGTGTCACTCGATACAAGAAGAGGAAGAAAGCTCCTCGAAAAGTGGTGTGGTACTTTCCGATCACTCCTCGTCTGCAGCGGTATTTCGCGGACCCTAAGGTAGCAAAGCTCCTGCGTTGGCACGCGGATAGGGAGGAGAAGAAGCGAGAAGATGACGCAAATGATCCGGAGATAGATAAAAAAGACAAGATGCTGAGTCACCCTAAGGATGCGAGCCAGTGGCAAGTGATGAACTTCGAATACCCAGAATTTGGGAACGATCCAAGGAACATCATGCTGGGCGCGAGCACCGATGGAGTCAATCCGTTTGGCAGCCAGAGAAGCACACATAGCACCTGGCCTGTGTTCGTGTGGATGTACAACCTTCCCCCCTGGTTGTGCATGAAGAGGAAGTACATTCACATGAGTATGCTAATTGAAGGGCCGAAACAACCAGGGAACGACATCAATCTGTATCTAGGGCTGCTGAAAGAGGAGATTGACACGCTGTGGAAAACGCCAGCCAATACGTGGGACGCCGCAGAGAAAGAATATTTCCCTATGAGAGCCGCACTGCTCACGACGGTGCACAACTATCTCGGTTACGGATATCTTGCGGGGCAGGTAGTCCACGGATTTTCTGGATGCGTAAGGTGCATGGATGACACAATGTATCGCCAGCTAGATAGAGATCCCGGGTCTTCGAAAACCGTGTTCATGGGACATCGAAGGTGGCTTCGCGACGATGACCCATGGAGGAAACGCAAGGATCTGTTCGATGGTGAAACCGAACCCCGAAAACGCCCGTGTACGAGGAGCGGCGAGGAAATAGACAAGCTGTTGAAAAATTGGAAAGACTGCCCACTGCCGGAAAGAAGCAAAAGGCGCCAGAGCCGCTACTGAAGGTATGGAAAACGAGGTCTGTTTTCTGGGACTTGCCGTACTGGAAGATCCACCGTGTGCCTCACAGCCTTGATGTCATGCATATCACGAAGAACATGTGCGAGAGTCTGCTTGGTACCCTGCTCAACATGCTAGAGAGGACCAAAGATGGGCCGAAAGCAAGGGCAGACTTGAAATCAATGGGCATCAGGCAGGAGCTTCATGCTATATATGATGATGATGATGATGATGATGATGAGGCGAAGCAGGACACAGAAAGTCGTCGCAAAGGCAAAAAGGCCAAGAAGACCAGAAATGACTACCCTCCCGCGTGCTTCACTCTAAGTCAGGAGGAGATCAAGCAGTTTTTCACCTGCCTCCTAGGAGTAAAACTTCCTTACGGTTACGCGGGGAAGATAAGCAGATACCTAGACCCAGCAAAGCAGAAGTTCAGCGGGATGAAGTCTCATGACTGTCTCGTGCTAATGATGCAGATACTTCCAGTTGCAATCCATGGCATCATGGACGCGCACGTCCGTGAAACGCTATTTGGCCTATGCAACTTCTTCGACGTCATCTCTCGGAAGTCGATTGGCGTGAGGCAACTCAGAAGGCTACAGGAAGAGATCGTGGTGATACTATGCGAGCTTGAGATGTACTTCCCGCCCGCATTCTTCGACGTTATGGTGCATCTGCTGGTCCATATAGTGGAGGATATCATCCAACTTGGGCCGACGTTCCTGATGACCTATGAGGCGTACGATATCAACGGCTACACATTCTACACCGAGGCCAAGGACATGAAGAGCGATGGTTATCAGAACTCCGGGGTAACGATGGAATCCTACACCGGTAACGACAAGGACAGATACTACAGAAGGATCGAGGAGATCTGGGAGCTGAGCTACGCTGGAGAGAAGGTCCCGATGTTCCGTGTCAAATGGGCCAAGAGCGTCCTAAAAGAAGACCGGTATTTCACCACCATGGTTATACCCGAAGCCAAATCCAAGACCGCGGGCGCAAACGTCACCGCGAAAAATGAGCCATGGGTACTGGCTTCCCAAGTGGACCAATGCTTCTTCATTACCGACCTGTCAAAGACCAGTCGTGTTGTCGTGAGGAGAGGCAAAAGGAAGATCATCGGAATGGATGGAGTAGCCAATGAGCAAGACTTAGACAAGTACGGCGACCCGAGGATCGAACATGACGACGATGATGAAGTAGCAGCATACACCACAAGAAGCAGGACCACCCTACCTAAAGGACGTCCGTTCCACAGAAGAAATCCATTTGCGAAAAAGAAGGGCAAGAAGATTGTTAACAGATAGCTAGCTAAGATCGATTGTATTTAAATCGTAGCCTTCATTTCTCGATTGTATTTCATGGGCACTTTTTGAACTATCATGAATATTTTTAAATTTCATGGACACTCGATCTCGATCCCCCTCCATCTCGATCGCTATCCCACCTCGCCAGATCCGGTCCCCCTCGCCGCCGAGCACCCCCTGGTCCACCGGCTGCCACCGCCGACCCCCCGCACCCTCGATTCCCCTAATCAACCGCCGCCGCCGACCCCCCGCACCCTCCCCCGCTCCACCGGCATTACTGTTTGATGATATTTTTTAAAAAATTATTACTGTCTTATAAAAAAAATTACTGTTATGATTTAAACAAGTTTGTACATATTTAAACACAAATAAGTATCAAACAGCATTTTAAATGCATAAAAAAAATTTTGTGGAGCCTAGGAATCGAAACCAGGACCTCCTGGTGTGAGAATTGGCACCTGACCAGTCGAGCTAGTAGAGGGGAGTTCATGTGGATAAGGTCAGGTGGGAGATAACCTGTTGGCTCGAGCGGAAATAAAAAAAATACTAATGGCGCACCAGGTCGAGGTGCGCCATTAGCATGTATATACTTATGGCGCACCGAGGGGTGGTGCGCCATTAGTATTGTGCCCCCTACTTCGTATCGATCCCCTCTCTCTCCCTCGCCCTCGCCCTCGCCCTCGATCCCCTCTCTCTCCCTCGCCCGAGCCCTCGCCCTCGATCCCCTCTCTCTCCCTCGCCCTCGCCCTCTCCCTCGATCCCCTTCTCCTCTCCTCTCCCGACGCCGCCGCCCCGCCGCCCTCGACGCCGGCCAGATCCGCCGCCACCTCTGCTCGAGCTGCTCCCATCTACCACGCCACTGCTCGCGTGCTTCTTCTCTCCCGCGACCCCGCCATTGAAGGTCTCGCAAGGTCCTCTTCACCTCCCCCTCCCCCTTTGTTCGATTCGATTGTGCCGCCGTCAAGGTTCCCTGATGATGCTGGTTCCTCTCGCGCGCAGGCTGCACGCACCTCGGACCGCGTGTGCCTAGTTCTTCCCGGGACGCTGCCCCGACCCTACTACCCACGCCATCAGGGGAGCTCGTCAAGGTATCATCCCCCCTCTCTCTCTCTCTGCTGTCTCCATCTCTCATGCTCTGGCGTGTTTTTTTCCTAAGGGACGAAACTATGTTCTCTTGTTGCTATTGCTAGGTGTTTTTGTCTACCATGTACGTACATACCTAGAGTAGTTGATTAGATGCAGAATTCTTTGTTTGCTGAATTGCTGAATTGGAAACTGTATCATCTGGTCTGCGTGTGACACGCCATTTTAGCAAATTCTTTGTTTCTCTTGTTCCATTGATACAATATCAGATCATGTCGATGCATTGGTCTGTATCAATTACTCTGCTTTGCACTCCCGATTTTTATTGTATTAAGAGTATCAGTATCTAGCGGTCTGAGCATTGGTCTTTGGATTTAGCTTCTATCAACTGTGCTGTCTATGCTGCAAAATTTCAATATGCTCTGTCTATACTTCAAAGCTGGTAAACATGGAGTTTCCATACTTTATATCTTACGTGAAACTGAGCGTACTATCGATCCTTGTTCCGATTTTATCAGTTTGACTTTTGGTTCAACCAAATGAGTAATCAGAGTTTAGTTGCTACTGTTCTGGTGTAAGCTATGGCCAATATATATAACAGATTCTTTCACTTGTGTCTGTACCAAGATCAAATGTGTGGGGAGTTTCTCTTTGGTGATATATTATTCCAAGAACAATTGTATCAAGCAAGAATATTGACTAAGGCATTGTTCCAGAGATTCTGAGAATTAGCAAACGATTTTGTGTACTGTCCTCTATTCTTTCTTATTGGTGCGGTGATTGCTGAACAAGATCCCACCTGAACTTGCAGAAAAGAAGGACAAAAAGACTTAGTTGGTAACTGCTGAGGACAGTTAGGGACAACATTATGTCTAGCTAGGAACTGCAAATTAAAAATAATTACAAGTAGGAGGGCCTAGTGACCCCGGGCGATAACTGAATGGTCAAATTCAAAGGTTGTGTTCATATTGGTGAAATCAAGTTATCTATGGAAATGCCACATTCTGCTGCAGCCAAACACTAAGCATTCATTGCTCCACTAGAGTTTCTACCTCTTATCTGATGAATGGTTTTATGAAAATGCCTTCATGGGTATATAGTCATGCAATCTGAATTTATGTTCAGCACTTGAAGGAAAAAGCTATACACTCTTTCATCTGCCTGTTTGTGATTTGATAGTTGTAACTGTTCACCCGCATCTTGTATGTCATAGTGATGATTTACTCAAGTGGTAATTGGACACTAATATGATTCTGAAGTCATATGATAGTTGGTGTTTTGGTTTGTGATTAACATTTGACAATAATTAAATTGTTGTGAAGTAGTGAGACCCTAGAAATGTTACTTATATATGCATAATGCTCTTACTGCTCTGGAAGGATTGGACAAGTGTGCACGAAAGTTTCAGATAGTTGGCCAAATGATATTTAAGCAAGTAGCACATTGCCTTGTCCACCTGGGATAATGATTTTGCAGGTACCCCGAGAGGCCCTTGAGTTTGCCGGAATGTCGATTAACTTCTGTTCCGGCAAATTCGGGTACTCCATATGTCCTATTTTCAGCAAAGGTCATGCTGAAATTTTCCATGAATTTTAGCATGACTTTGCTAAAAATAGGACATATGGGGTACTTGTGACTAATGAATGGGCCGGGGTATCTTAGTAGTTAATTAAGTAGGATCAAGAGCCCCGGCGTACTTGTGACTAATGCATGGCTTTTAGGGTGCCTCGGTGTCGATAAAAACCGAAATGGTGAAAGGTTAGGCTTTTAGGGTGCATCGGCGTCGAAAAACCCTCAATGATAAAAGCTTAGATTTTAGGATGCCTCGGTGTCGACAAACCCTAAATGATGAGACCATGATCTTGTTCCTTGACAATAACCAACTTTTTGACCAAACTTTATTTCTATTTAGAGAGAAACATGGCCCACAACGATGAGGCCGGGGGTTCGGGCGGCAAGGCATTCTGGGAGCTGTCCCAGGAGATGGAGGAACAACCTCACTTGTATGAGGCCGCTGCCTTCCCCACCGATCCTGAGACCACGGATGGTGCCGCCGAGGATGACCACACTGATGCCACCACTGATGGTGCGGCCGAGGATGCCACCACTGATGATGGCGGCGCACGCACAGATGGCAGCCAACCGAAGAGGCAACGGAAGGACCGGCACCCGATCGTGCTCCGCACCCTCAAGGAGGAAGTTACTGAAGTGGACTCCAACGCGAATCCAACGGCGCCCGAACGAATAGTCAAGGCGTACTCGCTTCAGCTCGGGTGCATTGTCCGGAGCACCGTCTCGATCAACACCAAGAACCTGAGGCATCCTGACCGAGGGAATTTGCGCAACCTCCTCTTCACGAAGCTGCACGAACGATACAAGTTCCCCGCTGAATTTGATAACACAAGCCTCAAAGGGAATAAAGTGAACAATGCTGCCCTCACGAAGATGAGCAAGGCCCCGTCTACTTGGAAAAGCAATGTGAAGAGAATGATCGAGAAAGGTGAGAGTTATCATAAGATCACGGAGAAAAATCCTTCGATCACCGAAGATGACTACAACGACTTCAAGATCAATTGCTCGAGCACCGCAAGCTCCCAATCAAGTGAGTGGGGGAAACAAATGCGGGAGCTGAACATAGGGGAAAACACACTCGGTCCCGGCGGTTACAGAGTGGCGGAGCCTATATGGGACAAGGAGGAGGCGGACCGTGCCGAGCAAGGCCTACCGCCCCTCTTCGATAAATACGGTGACAAGTAGACCAGGAACTTTGTCAGGGCCCGGTACAAGAAGGACCCGAAAACAAAGGAGCTTACCACGGATCCGAAGACCAGGCAGCTTGAGCTTGTTCTGGTAAGGAATACACCCGCGCGTAATTAGCTCCATATGGTTGCATTCTAATTAATGAAGCCAAATTTCTAAATGGTTCACATTCCTTCCGCAGGCGACTGAAAGCAGTAGCGCGGGGTCGACTAAGAGCAACCCTTGGGACACCACTCTAAATAGGGGGTTGAATGTAATGAAGAACAAGGATAAGCTCAGTAAGCCGACGTCAGCTGGTCGTGTGGCCGGCAAAGGCTTGTCGCCAAAATGGGGGTCATACTATACCGCTGGTGTGCGGAAGGAGAAAAAGACCAGCTCGGAAAGCCAGGCGCGAGAGGTTCAAGAACTCAAGGCACAGGTGGCGCGGATTCCGGAGATTGTCCAAGAGCAAGTGGAACAACGACTCGGAGCGACGATCACCGCCCTTGTGCCTACCTTGATCTCGGGGTTGAGTGTGTGGATTGCGGGCGGCCAACAGGGGCCGCCCCCGATTCCTAGCTTCACAGCCAGCAACTCGCATAATGCGATGGCGGGGCCATTGGTGCCTCCAGCGGAGGCGACATTGGTGTCTCCGACGGCGGCACGGGAGCTTAATGCACCCGGGTGTACGCCGGCCGGCACCTCTGCAGCAAGCGGCACCTCCGTCAACTGCACGCCCGCCGTTGGCGGTGCGTCGACATTAGCCGAGCTCGACGCCATCATCACGGTAACTAATTAAGCCTCTCTCGGCCGAGGACTTCATCTCCTTGCCTTTGACTGGGCATCCCTGACGCCCTACATGTTTTCGCAGGGCACCGCCGACGTTCCGTGCACTCTCCTCCACTTCGTGAACAACGAGTTGGTCGAGCCAAGGGCAAAATCGTTCAACTGGGCAACCCCTTGTTCCACGGTACCCAGATGCCACCCAACTTGTTTAGGGTTCAACTGGTTCGGGTGCTGCCAGGCTGCGACGACTTGTTACCTACGATTCGACCCATCGGGGCCGACGAAGAAGACGTGATGACCCTCAGCGCCTGCCTGAGCTGGCCCCTGCTTTGGCCGAAGAGCCAGATTCGTTTGGGGGCGGGGGACACCACCCCAAAGACAACACCGCCAGTCGTGCCGGCGCCAAGTCGGCCCCATGGCAAGACCGCCGTAACGGTGCCGGACATCCCTATGCCACTGGATCCAAACATGCATATGGCACAGGATCAGAACGACGACGACGACGACGATGCTACATTTGGCAACGTCGATCAGTACTTTGCCGGTCATGGGTACGATGGCGACTTCATGGGGCCTCCTTCTCAAGAACCAAACCCAACAAAAGACGTGTGCGATCTAGCTGGTACCGCGGAGAAGCCAAGTTGCAACAGGCGCCGTCTGACGTTCAGCTCTCAGGAGACGCCTCCAGCTGCCAACTTCACCGAGCCTCAGATAGGCGAGGTGCGAAATATTATCAGCCCCAACACACTCAAGAAGGCGGTCTATGAGCAGAACTCGGTCCCATTACAGGAGAAGAAGAAGGCACGCAAAAGAAAGACTAAGAAGGGTGCGAGCCAGCCGGCACCGAGTACGATCCGTGCTCAGGACGGGCCACCTTCACCGCAGGATATCTCGAGGAGGGTGCATGTGGCGGGTAGGGCGATGCTACCGACAAATATGCTCAATGCTGCAACCGGTGCTATGCGGAGTCTGCATGACAGTATTCTTTCTTTGGAGAAGCGGCGTCTCAGGGAGAAAGATGTGGTATACCCAGTTTTCGCGGCCAAGGTGCCAGAGGGCAAGGGCTTTGTGGATAACTCCATCGGGCGTACGATCGTCCTGCGTTTTGATGACATCCACGCTATGTTGAACCTTCATCCGCTGCACTACACCTTCGTTCGGCTATTTTTGCTGAGTATGGAGATGCGGATCATTCGCGACAAGACCCCGGACATCGTGATAGTCGACCCCTTCTACATGCGTGCCAAGATCTTGGGCAGCGCTGGGGACCGGCAAGTCGCGAGTTCTTACCTCGAAGGCGTCATTCTGGCAAACCAAGATAAGGATAACTTCCTCGTGCCTTACTTTCCTGAGTAAGTCCTCCCCTCAACCGGCCCGTAACATATGAATTCTTACATTTCGATCGTTTTTCTTTTAACATTCCGTGTTTTCTGCAGTGACACACGTTGCACGCTCATCATCCTAAGCCCCAAATATTCCATGGCCACGTATTTCGACCCGGACCGTCAGTCGAACGTAGACTACACAAATGTCAAGAAGGTTCTTGATGATGTTCTCCCCGGCTACGCCAAATCTGGAGGCACCTTCACCAGGCCTATTCGTAAGTACGGCAAGAAGGTGTTCTCCCACAATACGACCTTCTGCTGTGTCAAGCAGCCGCCTGGCGGTCAGAAGGGTGCCTACTACGCCATCCATCATATGCGGGCGATCGTACGGGACCATCATCAACTTCTGCTACCGAGTAAACTCAAAGATTGGGCCGCGAGCGTGTCGGCAATCTAGGACGCGGACCCCCGACAAGAATTCTTTCACATCCAGTCGGAGTTTGCGGAAATCATCCATCAAGATGTCCTTCGTACCTCGGGGCAGTTGTACCTCAGAAATCAACCGTCCAACAGTGACATCGACACAATGCTACAAATGCAGGCTGACAACGACCGTTATTTCATGACTCCCACGATAGACGGCGGCTTCATCCATGCTCCGGTCCCTTGAGTCGAGTCGACAGCAGTGATGCTGTGTCTAGTTCTGAAACATCGATTGGCTCATGTTGTAATTAAACTTTAATGAACTTGTAGTATGTCTCTTTGGTTTCGAGAGTCGTTCAACTTAGATGTAATCGATGCTATTAATGTCTTGCTTTTCTCTTCCGATCGTTCTGTTGCATAATTATATATTGCTTATGTATTGTCTGTGAATTGGTACTAACGTTTCGTTTGGCTAGTGCATAGCGATGCCGACGTATGTCGTGTACAAGGGTAAGGTTCCCGGAGTCTACGATGACTAGGAGGAGTGTCGGAGACAGGTTCACCGATTCAGCGGTAACAGTTACAAAGGGTACACCACTAGGGCCGAGGCCGAATCTAGATACGCCCGCTATCTAGCGGGAGAGGCGAGGGAGCGTTGGAGGAACCAGATGAAGACGAGTTTCATCGTGATGATGCTCATCGTGATGACCGCAGCTCTCTTCTATGTGATGGTAGTTTAGATGATCGATATCGACTTGTAATGTGAAGACAAACTCGCTACTCGCGGTCTCGAGACTTGTAATATAATGTTCTATCTTTGTTCGGTCTTTTCAATTCGGAGACTAATATGATGAATTGTATTCGGAGACTAATATGATGAATTGTATTCAAAGACTAATCTTCTATTGTATTCGATGAATCTGTTGTTGATGTGTGCTGTCTATATTTTGTCAAATTATACATTTTGTAACCTGTGCAAAAAACAGAAAATAAAAAAATAAAAAAAACCTAATATTCATACTAATGGCGCATCACATGACACTGCGCCATTAGTATGACAAAGCATACTAATGGCGCATCACTGGTAAGTGCGCCATTAATATGCCATGGTTACTAATGGCGCATCCAGTGGTGGTGCGCCATTAGTATGCCAAAGCACCTGGATATACATGGCCCCTGGGAGGCATACTAATGGCGCACCCTGGCCTATACTAATGGCGCACCCGCGGTGCGCCATTAGTATACCAGATACTAATGGCGCACCAGGAGGTGCGCCATTAGTAAAAAATACTAATGGCGTGCTGTTAATGGCGCACCACAGATGCGCCATTAATGGACATACTAGGTGCGCCATTAGTAGGGGTTTTCTAGTAGTGCATGGAAGGAGTCCAAGCAGTAACTTGTGTCTATCTAATGGCTGGGAACACTCGTCTGCCTCATCGTGCACAAACTGAAGCTACTGAGAGCACAATGGCCCAAGGGCCTAAGAAGCGCTCTCGCGTCCTAAATGACCGAGAACTTCTCGTGGCACTGCATCAGAAACAAGAAAATCATCACTTCTGGCTCAAGCGACAGATGCAAATCCTCTTGGTGGACGTAAATCGCATTCGAAATCTTGCCACCAAGAATGCCTTTGTCACTCACGAAACCTGTCGGCGATCATGGAAGAGTTTGACACTGCTCAGTGCTGAAGCAGATCTTCAAGACGATGGCTTCACTATAATATTCAAGTTTGACTCCACTCCTCCACGGAATGCTATCCTACGTCGAACTCCATCCCTCGAAGACTCTGACTATTCTTCCTCCGCGGCAACTGTGAATGCCAAAGTGATCGATGATGAAGACGATGCTACTTCACCGCCCCCTATTTGTGCACGCATCGACACTGCACCATGTTTGTCTGCGCCGCCAAACAACAACGACAACCCTGCTGCTTCACCTACTCCTCATGAGGACGAGTAGATGCTCTATGTCTTCAAACCTTTTTGGTCATTACTGACAAAAGGGGGAGAAGCATATGAGTTGGATAGTCTTCAAGCTGGTTCATATGGGCGGTTGCTTTATATTTTTCCTAGTGATTACAACTCTTGCTTTTGATACATTTCGTTCTTTGAGTTGTAACACTTAAACTCGATGGTCGTCTGCTACTTATTTGCTTTTCCATGTGCGATGATAACTTCCGTACTTAGATAATTCTGCAAACGTCCATTTTTCATTATGCATGTCACTCTCCTAGTTATATCATTTCATGCATGATGAATTATCTTCATAAGTTGAAGAGGATCTCCACTAGTACAACTTGCCATGTGCATTTGCATACCAAAAGCAAATTACTTATATGCACATCTTCAGGGGGAGCCTTTGACACTTATGAAGACAATACCCTATCCTTTACAATTTCACATACTTCATTCCCGTTGAAAACTTCAACCAGTTTGTCATCAATCACCAAAAAGGGGGAGATTGTAAGTGCACCTAGTGCCACCCCTAGTTGGTTTTGGAGTATTGACGACAAAGTTGGTTGAGGGACTAATGCATTTGTGAGAATTGCAGGATAACGCAGGTAGTGTCCCTCATTGATTTGGTTTACCTACCGGAGATGACACCTAAAAATGTATCAAGACATTGACGACAATGGTGGTATGTGAAGATATTCATATTGAAGACTATGACATGAGAAGACATTGAGTCAAGACTATGGAGCGCGAAGACTGTGTTGTTCCGTTGTTTCCTTTTGTTCTTTGTTGAGTCATAGGAACCACCGTACTGTTAAGTGGGGTCCAAGTGAATGAAGTCAGAATGACTGAAGTGATTCTCAACCCAAATCCTATGTCTTCGAGCGAAGACAATGAGAGCAAATCTCATCCAGAGCTGGATGAGTCAGCTTTGCTTGTAGCCCAAGTAAAGTTGCCGTGTGTGTTTGAAATCTGACCATTGGAACACGTGTCAGTTCCTTAGTGACCCAGGGTCATTTCGGACATATCAGGTCAGGTTGCCTCATGGCTATAAATAGCCCACCCCCTACACCATAAATTGGTGGCTGCTCAGAGTTAGTTCACGGCTTTTGTCGTTTGAGAGCAACCCACCTCGAAGCCTTAGAGAGAAAGAAATCCTTGCGAGGACAAAGCCCAAACACCCAGAGCCAAAGAGTGTTAGGCATCACTGAAGTCTTTCTGTCTGAGTGACCTGAAGACTTATTACACTTGAGGACTATGTATCCTCTAGCCGGTTAGGCGTCACGTTCTGAGCATCCAAGATTCATTGTGGATCGCCAGTGAACAAAGTCTGTGAAGGTTCGGAAGTCTACCTTGAAGACTTACCAGAGTGATTTGGCGAGGACTGTGTGTCCTTAGCTCAAGGGGAATAAGGTGAAGACACGGTCTTCTGAGTTGAATCTCAGCCTCCCTAACCAGACGTACAGTTTTCACAGCAACTGGAACTGGTCCAAGAAATCATGTGTCTTCAACAAGTGACTGGTTCTATCCTCTCCCTCCCTTTACTTTGAGTTTGTCTTCGTGAAGTCATTGCCTATTTGTCGTACATGTTTGACTTCATTGCTTGACTACTATCGTTGGTTGGCTTCATACTATCTTCCATCCCGATCCTTACTACCAAGCTGCTATTAGTCTTTGTACTTTCACATTATTGCATACTTGACTATGGTTTGCTTGTTGTAGTTTATCTTCCGCTGCATATCAATTAGGTCATTTCTATTGTTTGTCTTCGAAACTTCCACGTTTTGAAGACTTTGATAAAAATCACCTATTCACCCCCCCTCTAGTCGATAATTAGCACTTTCAGTCGCCAGGATGATCATCCGATGTTTATCATAACCCAACATGGCTTATTATACACCAGCACAGCATGGTGGGAGTTATCAACACTCAAGATTTGGGTCATCACCCTACAATCAAGTTGGTAAACCAACAATATGATTCAATGACACAGGTATGATCTATTCCATATTTTGATATTCTTGCAGCCTTGGTTATAAACCAGGCTTGGTATTGGGCATTATTTCCGTCCGGCGGTAAACCGACATACAACTTTTTTGTGCAGAAACAAAGGATTGCATGAAATTACCAAGGCATATAAGCAAGCATAGAAACAATCATGGCGGATTAATTAGTGTCATGTAGCAGTGCACGATGGAAGCAGATCAAAGAATTTCAACTAGCCTATTACAAGGCGTTTTGATGCCCAAAATAATGACTGTTTGTCACACAGAATGCAATCTGCAGAAATCAAGTCGGTTGCCGGATCATGATTCGTCACCAGGTTGACGTGAAGTTGATGGATCATCTTGCGCCGGTTCACACTCCTCCTCTTCATCCACTGGCTGGAAGTCAATGTTTGCTCAGTCAATTCTAGACAAAGCTCGGAAGACAACTTCATCACTTATAAGATCTGACGGTTCAATGTCAGGGGCATAAGTGTGCTTACTGATTTGCGGGATTAGATTCTGCACTTCATTCACAGATGAATTAATCCATTTGTTTTCCCCATCATAGTTGGACCGGTGGACAGACAAGTCAACTTCTTCGGCAAATCTGCTTGCAAGCGGGCGCGTCTCCTTTGTCAAAGCTTTGAGGGCTTCATTGTCAAAATCTGACCCGTCTTCTTTTTGGCTAGGATAGCCATTCCCAACATCTTCTGGATCAAGATTAGATATCCAAGCTTTGGCCCAAGTCAGTGCAGATAAAGCGCCAGCCCTTGTAGCAGATTTCTTCACCTCTTCTAGCTGGGCAGGAGTCATGGATAACCTGGCCAACATATCCTTGATTAGGGTTGGCGGCGGTTTATTGTATGAGGCTGCACAGATGACACGTTGAGCGCCGGTATACAACTGCTCTATCAAGGAATAGGCAACCTTCAATTTCTTCCGCATATCCGAGCCAAGATGAGCAACATGACTACCTGCAACGGTGTAAGAAATCGTTGTTAAACCGGCAGCGTCAAAGATGTTTACTAAAAAGCTGAAGATGACTATTTACCAAAGATAGAAGAAGTCATAGCATTGATTTGCCGCTTTAAGCCATTCAGCTCTTCTGCTACCGGTTTAAGTGCCGCTTCAACATCCTCCGCCCGCTTCAGCAAGGTGGCTTTTTCAGTCTCCCAGCCTGTCCGCTTGTTCTTGAAGCTATCCTTCAGTTTCTCCATGGATGTTAAAGCGCCCTTCAATTCATCTTTGGCTTTGGAGGTTTTGGCTTGCTGGAACTTAATGTTTTCCTGGAGATCTGCGATTTGGGAATGCTCGCTGGTTAAGTTAGCCTGCAAAAGACAGATAGTAAGTTGGTAATACTTTTTCAAAGTCCCAAGCACATAACAAGTTATACACTTGGCACTTGGGGGCTAATGCATATTGTTTCTTCCTACCTGCTATTTTAAGTCCCAAGGCTCAATACAAGTATTCATCTTGGCACTTGGGGGCTAATGCTTATTTGATCTGATAATCCGGATGTGAACAAACTCAACAAGGATAAGCTTTACAACAGGAAGTACCGGTTCATCTTCAAGAGATAAACCGGCCCTTGGGGCTACACAGTTGAAGTTTTTCTTATTAAAGTCTCGGTTTCATCTTGAAAAGATAAACCGGCCCTTGGGGGCTACAATGGAGTTGATATAAAGCAAAAGGAAGAACTCTGTGAAACGTTCGAACAGGAATTACCTCATAGCGCTCCTTCATCAAGTTGACTAAACCAGCCTCATAATCACGACTTGTGTATAGGCGGTTTAGAAATCCAGAGTGAAGGTCCTGAGCATTGAGGTTAACAAAGCTGGTTAAATCTATTTTCCACTTGCCTTTGCCCATAGCAGCAAATTCTTCCTTGGCAGTACGCTTCGATAAGGCAACCAGGTTACCAGGAACAGTATGACCAAGGCATTTTGTGATTGGAGGAATGTATCTCATACTTTACAAAACTACCCTAATTAAACTCATGCATTAATTACGTAGTTCTCTCGTTTTCCTCTCCGCCTTGGTTGCGGTGCACAATATTGAGCACTCCTATATGACTAGCCGCTCTATCTACATGCGTGACATCAAAGCATCCGGGCCCGCATGCCATGCACCAAATCACAGCAAGGTGCTACAGTCGAGATTGACCGGTCACCCCGGAGTGGCCATCATGACCCGTCATATCACAAAACCCACACCTTTACCAACAGTTGTAAAGTGGCCTCGAAGTTGGACTAGACAAAGCAACCATCATTTCACTGGAACGCTCGTTGAAGCCCTTTCTCCCCTTTCTTGAAGAAAACCTCACTCCAGGCTACTACTTCTGCCATTTTTCTTCTGTACCGATGGTGGAAAGGTGGGCGAATCAGTGATGATGCTATATTTTCATTCCAAGAATCTTCTTTTTGTGAAGCACCGACCGATTCTCACAGCCTGTTCTTTTACCGTTTTCATTGCGATTGTGGTTTCCTTTCGATTGCTTTTTGTTTGTCAGTTCATTTATGGATCCTGGAGCACTAGGCAAAGAGTTGCCGGCAGACAACCCACTGGAGACAGCGATCTCCAGGAAGCGAGCACCGACCAATGAGTTGACCATGCTGGCGGGCCAACCCATGGAGATGAAGAACTCCAAGAAACAAGCACTAGCCAAAGAGTTGACGATGTTGGCGGACGAAATACTCAAAGAAAGTTGGAAGAACAACAAGGGCCCCACCATGCCTCCCCTAGAAACTCTAATGGCCACCTATGCGAGGCTCTAGGTCGAGTTTGAGGAGATAGTCGCCGTTGAGAAGCAGTATTCCCCTGGCAAAGTGATGGCCCCCATAGAGGATGAGGAGATGGCCCCGGGAGGGATGGGATCCCCCGGTGAGCTGCACAAGGTAAAAAATAATGGCTTACCATAGTTGTGGTTTCTGATTATTTGCAATGTGCTTGCTAATATGTTAGGGTTGTGCAAGTGCCAGTGGACGTCCTTGATGATTCCGATGTCGCGGCCCGTCCAGTGGACAACGCCCAAGAGATCATTTTCGATGTCGCGGTCCGTCCTGTTGACATCGCCCGGAGATCGATTCTGATGCCGCTGTCCATCCCGTGGACATCACCCCAGAGATCGTTCCGATGTAGTGGTTAGTCCTATGGACATCGCCCCAGAGTTTAATTCCCATGCCGATGTCTGTGTTGTGGTCATTGCCCGAGAGATCGATGACAAGAAATAGTTGGTCGCGCTAATCCTTCAGGGTAGTTTGCATTTCCCTGTGTTTAATTACCAGAATGATGCATGTTATCAAACCGTCTTAGGGCTAGTGCGCCGTCTTGTGTGGGTGGTACTTGCTACTTTTGTTTGATAGTGAATCATGTGAACCCTCTCCGAGTTATGGAAACAGATGTATCCTCACCAGCTTTTGATGTAATATATGGCATGCTTCGATGTAAGTTTGAATTGTTTATCATATCAGCAGGGCTTGTTTGATTGTTCTTGGTGTTAGTAGGCTAGCTACTATGCAAGCTATAGTACTTGCAAAACACTAACCGAAGAGAAACATTGGGGCTGATGAGCTCGTGGTACGCTTATACTTATCCATCGTCGATCGGCTAATAGCCCAAGCTCCTAAAATTGTAGCCTTAGCGATCGATCAAACAACAGTCGACATGGATACATTCAGGCCTCATTTGGTTCATAGGGTAGGAAAATCGTAGCAAAAGTACAGAGACATACAACACAAAATCATAGCAGTACAGAGACATACTCCCTCCGTTCGAAAATAGATGGCCTAGGCGGGCTAGTTTGGCCTAGTGGATTTCAGTGATATGACGTGGTACAGTGTCGTCTAGTCTTCGCGTGTGGTAGTAGTATTGCGGGTACAGTAAGTTTTCTTGAAGAAGCGGAATTCAATGAAGTCATGATGGTTCCTTCGTCCGACCAACTTATAGTGGGAAAATTTGGGCCTGAGCTATGATCTGGGTGGATCAGGATAATTTTGTGCATGGCAAGTGGACCAGGATAATTTTGTGCATGGCTGGTGGACCAGGATAGTCGATGTCCCACATGTCGGAGAATGAAAGTATTATTTCCGATATAGAGGATGAGCAACGAGTATTCATTGTTTATTTTTGATGAAAACTATTGTCTCCACTATTACAACAGAGGAGTGTGAAACACGGCAGCCCAATGAACTTGGCATGCGCACCACTCCCTATTGGGGAACGCGATAATTTCAAAATTCTCCTATGATCACACAAGATCTATCTATGTGATGCATAGCAACGAGAGGGGAGAGTGTGTCCACGTACCCTCATAGATCGAAAGCGGAAGCGTTAAGTTAACGCGGTTGATGTAGTCGAACGTCTTCGCGATCCAATCGATCCAAGCACTAAATGTACGGCACCTCCCGTTCAGCACACGTTCAGCTCGAAGACGTCACTCGTACTCTTGATCCCGTTGAGGCCAAGGGAGAGTTTTGTCAGCATGACGGCGTGGTAACGGTGATGATGAAGTTACCGGCGCAGGGCTTCGCCTAAGCACTGCGATGATATGACCGAGGTGTGTAACTGTGGAGGGGGCACCACATACGGCTAAACATTGTCAACTCGTGTGTCTATGGGGTGCCCCCTCCCCCGTATATAAAGGAGTGGAGGAGGGGGAGGGCCGACCCTCTATGGCGCGCCCTGGAGGAGACCTAGTCCCACCGGGAGTAGGATACCCCCCCTCCCTAGTTGGACTAGGAGAGAAGGAAGGGGGAGAGAACGAGGAAGCAAAGGGGGCCGACCCCCCACCCAATTCGGATTGGGCTTGGGGGGGGGCGCCCTCCACCTGGCCACCTCCTCTTCTCTCCCACTATGGCC
>NC_057813.1:642004952-642006270 GCF_018294505.1 Triticum aestivum
CCCGGTACTCCGGTATATGCCTGAACTCAGTCGGAACCATTTCGATGTCCAAACATAGGCTTCCAATATATCAATCTTTATGTCTCGGCCATTTCAAGACTCCTCGTCATGTCCGTGATCACATCCGGAACTCCGAACTACCTTCGGTAGATCAAAACACATAAACTCATAATACAATCGTCATTGAACGTTAAGTGTGCGGACCCTACGGGTTCAAGAACTATGTAGACATGACCGAGACATGTCTCCGGTCAATAACCAATAGTGGAGCCTGGGTGCTCATATTGGTTCCTAAATATTCTACGAAGATCTTTATCGGTCAAGCCGCATATCAACATACGCTGTTCCCTTTGTCATCAGTATGTTACTTGCCCGAGATTGGATCGTTGGTATCTCAATACCTAGTTCTATATCATTACCAGCAAGTCTCTTTACTCGTTCTGTAATACTTCATCCTACAACTAACTCATTAGTCACAATGCTTGCAAGGCTTATAGTGATGAGTATTACCGAGAGGGCCCAGAGAAACCTCTCCGAAACACGGAGTGATAAATCCTAATCTTGATCTATGCCAACCCACCAAACACCTTCGGAGACACCTGTAGAGCACCTTTATAATCACCTATTTACGTTGTGACGTTTGATAGCACACAAAGTGTTCCTCCGGTATTCAGGAGTTGCATGATCTCATAGTCTGAGGAACTTCTATAAGTCATGAAGAAAGCAGTAGCAATGAAACTAACACGATCATAATGCTAAGCTAACGGATGGGTCATGTCCATCACATCATTCTCCTAATGATGTGATCCCATTCATCAAATGACAACACATGTCTATGGTTAGGAAACATAACCATCTTTGATTAACGAGCTAGTCAAGTAGAGGCATACTAGGGACTATATGTTTTGTCTATGTATTCACACAAGTACTAAGTTTCTGGTTAATACAATTCTAGCATGAATAATAAAAATTTATCATGAATTAAGGAAATAAATAATAAATTTATTATTGCCTCTAGGGCATATTTCCCTCACTCCCTCCGTCCTCATGTAATACTACCATTTGTATTGACTATAAGGTTAGCTATAAGGTTACAACTTTTTCTCACTTTCTCTCTATCTATTCCCTCTCAAATGTTTTTTACCTTTCTTTTTTTAGACACAATTGTTTTTATGCCTCTTTTTTTTTTAAGAATTAGTTCTTTTATACCTAGGAGCACTTGTAGAGACGGGCTCTTGCAGAGCCCACTCCTTAACTTGGTCAATGCCTCTCTCTCCTCCACATAAGCGGGCTTATAGCCAAGTATTTTACTGGTACT
>NC_057813.1:642006456-642019725 GCF_018294505.1 Triticum aestivum
GGGCTAGGGCGGTCAGAAGTGGGCTTGGAAGCGGCCCGGACTCCTGCATGGTCCACCTCAAATTATCACCATATATTTCCTGGATTCCGTGCGTAGAGGGCGGGCGATCTATTATCCCTCCCCCGTCTCTCTCTTCTCAGTTGGTGCCCGCTGCGCGATTAGATTTCGGCTCTCAGCGGTTTATTCAATTGCAGTCCCACATGTCAGTGAAATTGCAAGACAATGCGTGTCCCCTCTGGTGAGCGGCATGCGAGCCGGACTGTCGGGGGTGCGACGCGTACCAGTCGTTAGTGTACCGCCTTTTCCAATTGAACTTGCAAAGCATAATATTTTTGTGCGATCGACCGATAGAAATCCTGAAGAAAATGATGAGGGCAGTGCTTTCCCGCGCGTTAGGCGGGCTAGTTTGTGTGATATGACGTGTTACAGTGTCGTCCACTTCCTCCATTTTTATGTAAGCAAGAGTTTACACTCTTACGTAGGAGGAGTGCGAAACGCGGTGGATCTGATTTTGATCGAGGGCTAACTGTTCCCTAAATAATGGAGCACTGTTAGCGATAATAGCATGATAGTTAGGGCATCTCCAGCGCTGGCCCACAAATTTACACCCGCATATGTTCGAGGACACTGATGGATGCCATCCGATGTTGCCCGCATAACTTTTGACAACTATATGAACTAACCGGACAAAATTCGTGCAAACAAAGCAAATTTCAAATTAATCGGATGAAATTCATTACATTTCGAAAACATTTACTACAATCACCGGCGCCCGACCACCATGTCCGGCCATGAACCCGATAAAGCCGGCCATTGACTTTGCCTCCTCCCCATCCGCCTCGATAACCTCCTCCTCCTGAGCACAAGGTTCTGAAGATTTCCGCCTCCACGTTGACGTTAAGTGGCTAATCGGCCGCCGATGATTACCCCGCCAAGCTTGGCGTCGACTGAGTGGAGTAGCGGTGGCCTTCTAGGGACTAGAGCGGCGGCGACCTACTATGTACTACTCTTTTCTTGCTGCCGGCTGCCCCCGCGCATGCACGGCGGCTTCGTGGTCGTGGTGGCAGAGGGCGGCCGATGAGAGATGGCGAACTCCTTCGTCTGCTCCTGTGACAGTATGTCAAAGAGAGCTTTGGAGTGCGCCCGGAGCGGAGCCATCGATGTCCTTCGTCTTCTCCTGCGATAGTGCGTCCAAGAGAGCTTTGGAGCGCCAAGAGGCCATGGTTGCAGTGGTGCCGATACAAGGAAGGGACCGGAGGAGAATGAGTGTGGGTCTTTGGCTATGGCTGGGAGCTGGGTCTCAAGTTAATATAGCGGGCGAATGGCAATGAGCCGCGACAAATAGATGAACGGCTAGCGCCGGAGTAGGTTCGCCGGGCGTGAATGCGGACGCTGCTTTAGTGACTTAACTGCAGGTGCGTTGGGTTACTAACATGTGGGCCCAACGGGCATCTGGCTCGCATGTCAGTGACACACCAACTACACCTCAGTTAAGTCCGGTCAATGCGGCATTGACGTTCTGGAGAGATGGTGACCGTTTCAGGCGGGAAGCGCGCCCTAGCGATGGAAGGGGTTTCGGTAGGCCAGGGCAGTTAGACGCTGGCATGGTAGTAAAATGTGAACTCATGTTTGACGAGCCTTTGAAGTGTATGCGGCATGTATTGACAACCAGGCGTCCATGCAACCGCTCTTGTCGCCAGCTAGCCTTCGACGACCACCATTAGACACCACACAACCATGCATAACTTACGAATAATGGACGAATTGATCAGACACACATTCGTGTGCAGTGGCACTATGATCGGTCGCTCATGATAGTACATACTCCGTACCATAGTACCCTCTCTAGCTAGGCTGTTTTATAGATTGTCGTTGTGATGGACGATATACATGAGCAAAGCGCTCCCAAGTATGACTCTTGGTGTTGAGCCAGGTGAATACATGCTCGGCGGTCGCGGAGGCCTCCATCAAACGTCTAAACAGTAATGTTAGGCACCGCCGGGGCGCGTAGTTGATGGGCTCGTCGTTTGCGTTGCGCCATGAGCAGGACTTTGATTGAGAGGGCGATGTGCATGCATTAGCATGGTTTGACAGCATGAGCGTGAGTGTCTGCACGCTTACATGCTACTTGCCTCTAAGTATGGTGTGCACTAATGTGTGCATCACGTATAATATTAAAAAAATATGTTTATGCATTTAACACAAAGTATTACATTTTCATTTGGCTAACGAGTGTGCATTGCAGCGACGAGTCCATGGTTTGATTCCTCACATTTGCATAATTTTGGTTTTTATTTCTTTCTCCACTGACAGGTAGTCCCGCATAGATAGATAGATAAAGAACACACGCTGATGAGGCGCATGCGGACTATTTGTCTGGTTAACCAGATAAATACGGATCTATACGCTGCGCCAGTGACCGTATAATCACCATATCTCGTATACAATGATCAAAGTGAGCTATCAAGACAAGTTCAATGACCGCCAATGCATTTTACTCAGTAATAAATTACCAGGATTGAAGGGGAACCCGAATTTTCTTCACCTTCTGTCCTTGAGCTCTTGACAAACCAATGCACTATATGGTTGTCCGGCCACTCCACCCCAGAGCTCTCACCAAGCATAGTTCATGCCACCGCGCCGCACACTAACCAGTAAGGAAGCGATGGCATCCCGTCGCGCCCAGTTCCTTGCTGCCCACGACCGCACACAAAAAGGTAGGGAAGCGATGGCATCCCGTCGTGCCGAGTTCATCGCCGCTCGCGACCTCACACCTATGTGGGCGGAATTTGAAGCCGCTAAGGCCGAATGGGCAGTAGAGCAAGAGGCGGAGAAAGCCGCCCAGAGGGAGTGGAAAATTCAGAAAGCACTCAAGAAAAGAGAGGCCCCCTACCGCAAGAAAGAAGAGGACGCACGCGCTGCTACAAAGAGGTTGGTGGAGATCCATGGACGGTGGGTTGCTATGTCTTTAGCTTGCGTTGGTTTTCCTTGAAGAGGAAAGGGTGATGCAGCACAGTAGTGTAAGTATTTCCCTCGGTTTTTGAGAACCAAGGTATCAATCTAGTAGGAGGCTCCTCACAAGTCGAACGCACCTACACAAACAAACAAAGAACTCGCAACCAACGCAATAAAGGGGTTGTCAATCCCTTCAAGGCCACTTGCGAAAGTGAGATCTGATAGAGATAATATGATAAGATAAATATATTTTTGGTATTTCATGATATAGATTGGAAAAGTATGGATGCAAATAAAAGTAGATTGAAAGCTTATATGATAAAAGATAGACCCGGGGGCCATAGGTTTCACTAGTGGCTTCTCTCAAGATAGCATAAGTATTACGGTGGGTTAACAAATTACTGTCGAGCAATTGATAGAAAAGCGAATAATTATGAGATTATCTAGACACGATCATGTATATAGGCATCACGTCCGTGACAAGTAGACCGACTCCTGCCTGCATCTACTACTATTACTCCACACATCGACCGCTATCCAGCATGCATCTAGAGTATTAAGTTCATAAGAACAGAGTAACGCATTAAGAAAGATGACATGATGTACAGGAATAAACTCATGCAACATGATATAAACCCCATCTTTTTATCCTCGATAGCAACAATACAATACGTGCCTTGCTACCCCTGCTTTCACTGGGAAAGGACACCGCAAGATTGATCCCAAAGCTAAGCACTTCTCCCATTGCAAGAAAGATCAATCTAGTAGGCCAAACCAAACTGACAATTCGAAGAGACTTGCAAAGATAAATTAATCATACATAAAAGAATTTAGAGGAGATTCAAATATTTCTCATAGATAAACTACATCGAATAGATATCCAAGAAGAGGAAGGAGAACATGGTATTGAGATTCAAAGAGAGAGAAGAAGCCATCTAACTAATAACTATGGACCCGAAGGTCTGTGGTAAACTACTCAAACTCATCGGAGAGGCTATGGTGTTGATGTAGAAGCCCTCTAGTGTCGATTCCCCCTCCGGCGCAGTGCCGACGAATTCTCCAAGATGGGATCTCGTGGATACAGAAGGTTACGGTGGTGGAAATAGCTTTTTGTGGTCGCCCTTGATGTTTTCGGGGTATGTGGGTATATATAGGAGAAAGAAGTACGTCGGTGGATGCCCGAGGGGCCCACAAGACAGGGGGCACGCCCAATAGGGGGGTGCGCCCTCCACCCTCGTGGCCGCCTCGGGAGCTTCTTGACTTGCACTCCAAGTCCTCTGGATCACGTTCGTTCCAAAAATGACGCTCCCGAAGGTTTCATTCCGTTTGGACTCCGTTTGATATTCTTTTTCTTCGAAACACTGAAATAGGAAAAAAAACAGCAATACAGGCTAGGCCTTCGGTTAGTAGGTTAGTCCCAAAAATGATATAAAAGTGTAAAGTAAAGCCCATAAACATCCAAAATAGGTAATATAATAGCATGGAACAATCAAAATTATAGATATGTTGGAGACGTATCAAGCATCCCCAAGCTTAATTCCTTCTTGTCCTCAAGTAGGTAAATGATAAAAACAGAATTTTTTATGTGGAATGCTACCTAGCATATTTCTCAATGTAATTTTCTTTATTGTGGCATGAATGTTTAGATCCAAATGATTCAAAATAAAAGTTGATATTGACATAAGAAATAGTAATACTTCAAGCATACTAATCAAAGCAATCCTGTATTCTCAAAATAACATGGCTAAAGAAAGTGCATCCCTACAAAATCATATAGTTAGGCTATGCTTCATTTTCATCACACAGAATACTCCCATCAAGCACAACCCCGGTTTCAGCCAAGCAATTGTTTCATACTTTAGCAATCTCAAACTTTTTACAACTTTTACATGAGCGTGTGCCATGGATATAGCACTATGGGCGGAATAGAATATGATGGTGGAGGTTGTGTGGAAAAGACAAAAAAGGAGGAAGTCTCATATTGACGAGGACAATCAACGGGCTATGGAAATGACCATCAATTGATGTCAACATGAGGAGTATGCATTGCCATGCAAGGGATGCACTAGAGCTATAAATGTATGAAAGCTCAACAAAAGAAACTAAGTGGGTGTGCATCCAACTTGCTTGCTCAAGAAGACCTAGGGCATTTTGAGGAAGCCCATCGTAGGAATATACAAGCCAAGTTCCATAATGAAAAATTCCCACTAGTATATGAAAGTGACAACATATGAGACTCGCTATATGAAGAACATGGTGCTACTTTGAAGCACAAGTGTGGAAAAAGAGATAGTAACATTACCCCTTTTTTTTCCTTTTTTTCTTTTTTTTCTTTGGCCTTTCCTTTTTTTGGCCTTTCTTTTTTTCTTTGGCCTTTCCTTTTTTTGGCCTTTCTTTTTTTTTCTTTAGGGACAATGCTCTAATAATGATGATCATCACACTTCTATATATTTACAACTCATGAATTACAACTCGAAACTAGAACAAGATATGACTCTATACGAATGCCTCCGGCGGTGTACCTCGGATGGGCAATGAATCAAGAGTGACATGTATAAAAATTTATGCATGGTGGCTTTGCCACAAATACGATGTCAACTACATGATCATGCAAGGCAATATAATAGTAGTAATGTATGTCATGATAAACGGAACGGTGGAAAGTTGCATGGCAATATATCTCGAAATGGCTATGGAAATGCCATAATAGGTAGGTATGGTGGCTGTTTTGAGGAAGATATAAGGAGATTTATGTGTGATAGAGCATATCGTATCACGGGGTTTGGATGCACCGGCGAAGTTTGCACCAACTCTCAAGGTGAGAAAGGGCAATGCACGGTACCGAAGAGGCTAGCAATGATGTAAGGAGAGAGTGCGTATAATCCATGGACTCGACATTAGTCATAAAGAACTCATATACTTATTGCAAAATTCTACAAGTCATCAAAAACCAAGCACTACGCGCATGCTCCTAGGGGGGAGGTTGGTAGGAGTTAACTATCGCGTGCCCCCGACCTCCACACAAAGGAAGGCAATCAAAAGAGCACCCCATGCAATAAATTTGTTACACAACTTTTACTATACGTGCATGCTACGGGACTTGCCAACTTAAACACAAGTATTATTTGAATTCACAATTACATCAACTAGCATGACTCTAATATCACCACCTCCATATCTCAAAACAATTATCAAATATCAAATTGATCATAGCATCCAGTTCACTTCTATGATAGTTTTTATTAAACCCAACTTGGATGTCCATCATTCTAGGACCAATTTTATAACCATAGAAAATACCATGCTGTTCTAAGAAACTCTCAAAATAATATAAGTGAAGCATGAGAGATTAACAATTTCTTCAAAATTAAGCCACCGCTGTGCTCTAAAAGATATAAGTGAAGCACTAGAGCAAAAATTATCTAGCTCAAAAGATATAAGTGAAGCACATAGAGTATTCTAATAAATTCCAATCAAATGGGCTTCTCCCAAAAGGCATGTACAGCAAGGATGATTGTGGTAAACTAAAGGGCAAGGACTGATATCATACGAGACGCTCCAAGCAAAATACATTTCATGTGGCGAATAAAAATATAGCTCCAAGTAAAGTTACCAATGAACAAAGACGAAAGAGGGGATGCCTTGCCGGGGCATCCCCAAGCTTAGGCTTTTGGCTATTCTTGAATATCTTGGGGTGCTATGGGCATCAACAATCTTAGGCTCTTGCCACTCCTTATTCCATAGTCCATCAAATCTTTACCCAAAACTTGAAAACTTCACAACACAAAACTCAACAAGAAATCTCATAAGCACCGTTAGTGAAAGAAAGAAAAACCTCCACATAAGGTAATGTAATGAACTAATTATTTATTTATATTGGTGTTAAACCTACTTTATTCCAAGCTCTCTATGGTTCATACCCTTACATACTAGCCATAGATGCATCAAAATAAGCAAACAACACACGAAATGCAGAATCTGTCAAAAACAGAACATTCTATAGCAATCTGTAACTTTCGAATACTTATGGAACACTAAAAATCCTACCAAAGTAGGACGTCTTAGGAAATTTATCTATTGATCTACAGCAAAAATAATCAACGCAAAAACACGTTTGTGTGCTTTATTGATTTTTTTCTCGTGAGCGCAAAGTTTCTGTTTTTTAGCAGAATCAAATTAGCTATCACCATTGGTTATTCTATAGGTTCTACTTGGCACAAACACTAAATAAAACATGAAAACACATCTAAACAGAAGGTAGATGCAAAATTTATTACTAAAAAGGAACAAGACAAAAACACACAAATAAAATTGGGTTGCCTCCCAACTAGCGCTACCGTTTAACGCCCCTAGCTAGGCATAAAAGCGAGGATAGATCTAAGTAGTGCCATCTTTGTCACTTGATTCATAAGTAGCTCACATGATAGATTCATAAGGTAATTTAATTTTCTTTCTTGGAAAGTGCTTCATGCCTTTCCTTAATGGAAATTGAAATCTAATATTCCCTTCCTTCATATCAATAATCGCGCCAATCATTCTAAGGAAAGGTCTACCAAGAATAATAGGACAAGAAAGATTGCAATCTATATCAAGAACGATAAAATCTACGGGCACAAAATTTCTATTTGCAATGATGAGAACATCGTTGATCCTTCCCATTGGCTTTTTAATGGTGGAATCCGCAAGGTGCAAATTTAAAGAGCAATCATCAAGATCATGGAAACCTAGAATATCACATAAAGTTTTCAGAATCGTGGAAACACTAGCACCCAAATCACATAAAGCATAACACTCATGATTTTTAATTTTAATGTTTATAGTAGGTTCCCACTCATCATTAAGTTTTCTAGGTATTGAAACTCCCAAATTAAGTTTTTCATCAAAAGGTTGCATCAAGGCATCAACAATATGTTTGGTAAAGGCTTTATTTTGACTATAAGCATGAGGAGAATTCAACACGGATTGCAACAAGGAAATACAATCTATTAAAGAGCAATTATCATAATCAAATTCCTTGAAATCCAAGATAGGGGTTCAATGCTATTTAAAGTCTTGACCTCTCCAATCCTACTTTTACCAAATTTAGCATCAAGATCTCAAAACTCCAAATCATTGGGACGCCTCTTAACTAAAGTTGACTCATCTCTAGTACATCATTATTAAAATTCATATTTCAAAACAAATATCTAATAGGGGACACATCAATAACTTTAAGGTCTTCATTATTATTTTCATGGAAAATAGAAGAACACGCCTTTATAAAGCAATCTTTCTTAGCACGCAATCTAGCAGTTCTTTCTTTGCACTCGTCAATGGAACTTCTCATAGATTTGAGAGAATCATTGATATCATGCTTAGGAGGAGTAGATCTAAGTTTCAAAGAATCAACATCAAGCGAGAGTCTATCAACGTTCCTAGTCAAATCATCAACTTTAAGCAAGTTTTCTTCAATCAAGGCATTAAAATTGTTTTGAGAGATCATAAATTCTTTCACGCTATTCTCAAAATCAGAGGGAAATCTATTAAAATTACCATAAGAATTATTGTAGGATTTTCCATAATTATTAGAGGAATTACTAGGGAACGGTCTAGGATTAAAGTTTCCTCTATAAGCATTGTTGCCAAAATTATTCCTACCAAAAAAATTTACATCCATAGATTCATTATTATTCTCAATCAGGGTAGATAAAGGCATATAATTGGGATCAATAGAAGCACTCTTAGTAGCAAACAATCTCATAAGTTCATCCATCTTTCCACTAAAAACATTAATTTCTTCTATAGCATGCACTTCTTTACTAGTAGATCGTTCAGTGTGCCATTGAGAATAATTAGCCATGATATTATCAAGGAGTTTTGTAGCTTCTCCTAAGGTGATTTCCATAAACGTGCCTCCCGCGGCCAAATCTAAAAGATTTCTAGAAGCAAAATTTAATCCGGCATAAAAATTTTGTATGATCATCCATAAATTCAAACCATGAGTAGGGCAATTGCGAATCATCAATTTCATTCTTTCCAAAGATTGGGCAACATGCTCATGATCAAGTTGTTTAAAATTCATAATATCGTTCCTAAGAGTGATGATCTTAGCGGGAGGAAAATACTTAGAGATAAAAGCATGTTTGCACTTGTTCCAAGAATCAATACTATTTTTAGGCAAAGACGAAAACCAAACTTTAGCACGATCTCTAAGTGAAAACGGAAATAACTTCAATTTAACAATATCATTATCCGTATCTTTTTTATTTTGCATCTCACACAAATCAACAAAGTTGTTTAGATGGGGAGCGGCATCTTCACTAGGAAGGCCGGAGAATTGATCTTTCATAAAAAGATTCAGCAAAGAAGCATTGATTTCACAAGACTCAACATCATTAAGAGGAGCAATCAGAGTACTAAGGAAATCATCATTATTGGTATTGGAGAAATCACACAATTTGGTATTATCTTGCGCCATGGCGACAGGTAATCCAGCACACAAGCAAGCAGAATAAGGCAAGCAAAAGAGAGAGAAGGAGATTGGGAAAGAGAGGGCGAATAAAACGACAAGGGTGAAGTGGGGGAGAGGAAAACGAGAGGCAAATGGCAAACAATGTAAATGCGAGGGAGATGAGTTTGTGATGGGCACATGGTATGTCTTGACTTGAGCGAAGACCTCCCCGGCAACGGCGCCAGAAATTCTTCTTGCTACATCTTGAGCTTGCGTTGGTTTTCCTTGAAGAGGAAAGGGTGATGCAGCAAAGTAGCATAAGTATTTCCATTAGTTTTTGAGAACCAAGGTATCACTCCAGTAGGAGGTTCCTCACAAGTCCCACGCACCTACACAGACAAACAAAGAACTCGCAACCAACGCAATAAAGGGGTTGTCAAACCCTTCAAGGCCACTTGCGAAAGTGAGATCTAATAGAGATAATATGATAAGATAAATATAGTTTTGGTATTTTATGATATAGATTGGAAAAGTAAAGATGCAAATAATAGTATATTCAAAGCTTATATGATAAAAGATAGACCCGGGGGCCATAGGTTTCACTAGTGGCTTCTCTCAAGATAGCATAAGTATTACAGTGGGTGAACAAATTACTATCGAGCAATTGATAGAAAAGAGAATAATTATGAGATTATCTAGGTATGATCATGTATATAGGCATCACGTCCGTGACAAGTAGACCGACTCCTGCCTCCATCTACTACTATTACTCCACACATCGACCGCTATCCAGCATGCATCTAGAGTATTAAGTTCATAAGAACAGAGTAACACATTAAGAAAGATGACATGATGTACAGGAATAAACTCATGCAATATGATATAAATCCCATCTTTTTATCCTCGATGGCAACAATACAATACATGCCTTGTTGTCCCTGCTGTCACTGGGAAAGGACACCGCAAGATTGAACCCAAAGCTAAGCACTTCTCTCATTGCAAGAAAGGTCAATCTAGTAGGCCAAACCAAACCGATAATTCGGAGAGACTTGCAAAGATAAATTAATCATACATAAAAGAATTCAGAGGAGATTCAAATATTTCTCATAGATAAACTTGATCATAAACCCACAATTCATCAGATCTCGACAAACACACCGCAAAAAGGGTTACATCGAATAGATCTCCAAGAAGATGAAGGAAAACATGGTATTGAGATTCAAAGAGAGAGAAGAAGCCATCTAGCTAATAACTATGGACCCGAAGGTCTGTGGTAAACTACTCACAACTCATCAGAGAGGCTATGGTGTTGATGTAGAAGCCCTCCATGGTCGATTCCCCCTCCGACGGAGCACCAGCGAAGGCTCCAAGATGGGATCTCACGGATACAGAAGGTCACGGTGGTGGAAATAGCTTTTCGTGGTTGCCCTTCATGTTTTCGGGGTACGTGGGTATATATAGGAGGAAGAAGTATGTCGGTGGTTGCCCGAGGGGCCCATGAGACAGGGGGGCCCGCCCAGTAGGGGGGCACCGTCCACCCTCATGGCCACCTCAGGAGCTTCTTGACTTGCACTCCAAGTCCTCTGGATCACGATCGTTCCAAAAATCACGCTCCCGAAGGTTTCATTCCGTTTGGACTCCGTTTGATATTCCTTTTCTTCAAAACACTGAAATAGGCAACAAACAGCAATACGGGTTGGGTCTCCGGTTCGTAGGTTAGTCCCAAAAATGATATAAAAGTGTAAAGTAAAGCCCATAAACATCCAAAATAGGTAATATAATAGCATTGAACAATCAAAAATTATAGATACGTTGGAGACGTATCATGGGGTGTCGCCGACAAAGCCGGGAAGGAGAACGACGGCGTCTCGCCAGCATGTGAGATGTAGTAGTCCTAGTAGTTAGTGTGTGTGTCTGTGCCTGAGTACGAGCATGTACCAGTACTATTAATTACTAATGTAGTTTTTAGAGAAAATTACCAGGTCATTATCCTAGACTCAATGGAAACATTTCTATCCTATGCATCAAATGACATCTCTTTCTCTATAGGAGTTGAGATGCATGTCATCTCACTTCCTATGATTTTCATATTCCTATAAAATTCCTATCCTATGAATGAAAGGAGGCCTCTGCTGGAGTAACTCCTGTAGCTAGCAGTACTGTTGGTACATTAGTTTTCTTTAGGTAGCAGAATTCAACGAAGTCATGATGGTTCCTTCATGTGAGCAACTTCACAGTGGGAAAGGTTGGGCCTGTGATTTGACGGTTCATTAGTCATTATTACTGCGGCGCGACAACCGGGTGACTCTCCCTTGGAGTTCTGTGTGCATGGCAAGTGGACCAGGATGGTCGACGTCCCACATGTTAGCGAAAAGAAGTATTCTTTCCGATATCGAGGAGCAAGCAAACCGCGTGGTATAGTATCACTGCTGATTTATATTTATTTTTTATTTCTGATGAATGCTAGCGTTTCAACTCTTACGACGAAGGAGTGCCAACATGGTACGTGCTGGATGTCCCACACGTCAGCGAAAGGAGTGGGACATGAACAGTGTGGTAGAGCGTCTCCACTTCTTCCACTTCTAGTTCGGAGACCACACGTAGTAATACTAGTGGTATGAATGATACAAAGTCCGCTTTGGAGACCACACGTATTGGTTTTGAGACCGTTTCATGTGTAGTACTGGTAGTTTGCAAAACTATCAATTACTGTACTCAGATTCCTAAGAAATTGTGGTAAAAATGTTACTCCACAGTCCGCTTCCCTTCTCCTTCCTATACCACCGCCCGCGCACATCCACGGGAAGCGACCGGTCAACCCTTATATAGGAGTGCTAGCACAAAAAGATGCATGCATGACCACTAAAATTTCCAGATTAAAGCGCCGCTCCAGTGGGAGTATGGTGTATGTCGTTACCTTCGACCGGGACATGGCTACCGGGTGACGGCTACCAGAGAAGAGGCGGCGGGAGGGGAATGAATGTAGCTACTATTTAGGTTTGTCGTCCGGCTTAAATAACTGTGCACCATCACGTGTACCCGCGGGTGCACAAATTGTAACATACGTGTCTGCTTAAGTGGGCGCCACGTAACTGGTGTGTGTGTGATTCTGAGAGACAGAGTGCGTGTGTGCGACTCTACTCTTCGGACATGTACTCAACCTTTTGCATCGGGATGTAAGTATAATGGTATTACACTTTAACTAGTGATTTAGGTGGCCATGTTAACGTGGTTGTATAAAAAAGTTACTTTCTGCTCGTGATTTGTGTCATATAATTACAAGCAAGATGCTCGTGCATTGCACGGAACATCAATATGCATTTTTTTACAAAATACCTGTTTTGATTGACCCATGCAGGAGTAATTCCATGTGTAAAAACTAATGATATCTCAAGTTTTTTATGGAAAAACTGGTATCTCTTGAATTTCACTGAAAAAATGAAAGATGAGAGATAAGGTGAGGAGGAGTGGAGCGTGGTGGTGACTGGCGGTCGGACTGGGCAGAGGCATGGGGATGGACGGCGCCAGCAGGCAGCAGCGGCAACCATGCTAGATTGTTCTAGGGACATCCTTTTTTAATTGCTCAGCAATGATGTTGTGGGAGATAAGGATGTGGAGAGAGGTGCGGGTATCTTTTGTAAAATTATCATAGTTTGCTTTCTATCCGTCAGATATAGATCGGACAGTCTATATTACAAAATGGCAGGCGCACCATCATCACCAACTCAGTTTTTTATAAGAGTAGAGATGATAAGTTTGCTAACTACTAAAGTAAAGTGGAATTTGTCCATGTTATACAAGTAAATTAAGGTGATTGTTTATCATACTGGTAAGGTTGGATGAAGGGTTGTAGGAACAAATGCTCCGCCTAGAGCATGTGTGTG
>NC_057813.1:642020180-642052497 GCF_018294505.1 Triticum aestivum
GTGTTCGTGTGTGTGTGGGTGGGTGGGTGCGTGTGCGTGCACACGCGTGTGTGTGTGTATTTGTGTGTATGTGTGGGTGCGTGCGCGCGTGTTTGTGTGTGTGTGTGTGACGCGGGGTCCTCTATGGCGGATGTAATTTAAGTCTGTGTGGCTTCATCATAGAGAGGTGATGTGTATGGCAGAGGCCATGAACTATGGGGTGCGAGAGAGAAAAGGCCCATAGAGAGGGAAGAGAAGGTGTGTGCGCGTGAGAGGAGTCGACATTGAGAGAATGTGTTTGTTCGATAGACACCGATGAAGACTACTATATATCGATGGTGCATGTAGGCAAGAAGTAAACGAAGGGATGGTCTTATTGGTTTCGGGGATATAGGGGAAGAGTGAGAGGGGGGCTGCTAGAAGGAGATTGTTAAGTGTGAGTGTGTGTTTTACCCATCCGATTCGATGTGGCGTTAGGGTTGAGGGTAATTAACTATGTATGGAGACATAGAGACCTTGAACGTGCATCTGCGAGAGGTATACATGTATACGTGGGATGTGTGTGTGTGTGTGTGTGCGCACGCATGATCGAGATAAAAGAAAGAAGACATAAGTACAAGATCAACGACATGGGAGAGACGGATCGGTATGACAATATGCATATGCATGTGAGAGTGTAGGGAAGAAGGCCCGACAATTAAGCATGTGTTTTTGTCTTTAAGAGATAGTGGCATGGGTTGGAGCATGCATCTATGGCGAGCAAAGGGAGTGAGACACAACGACTGTGCAAAAGAGATCAACCTATAAATGGATGTATGGAGAGACATATAGTGTGGGTTATAAGAAGCAAGAGTGCGTGCGAGAAAGAAATGTTGACGGAGAAACTATAGATAGATGCAGATATGGAGATGCTATCTAGAGGGACATCCGCTAGTTTAAGTGTTGGAGATGACCGTCGGGTGGTTCAGAAGGTGAAGTTATGTGTGTGTGAGAGAAAGATAAAAAGAGGGCACTTGACTGCATGTAGAGAGAAACATATGTAGTGTCCGTGATAGGAAGCAAGAGTGAGGGCGAGAAAGAAGGTTGATGGAGAAACAGGTAAATAGAAAGATAAAGAGGCTAGATAGTGTGTGTTAGAGATAGGAGTCGAGTGGATCAGAAGGTTGAGTTATGTGTGTGGGCGTGAGAGAGATAGAGAGAGGGTGCATGTGAGTCACATACAAAAAATATCACAGAGAAATGAGATCTCGAGAGACGGAGTTTTGTGTCTGGGAGAGAGAAAGATATTTCACAACGAGAGTGATAGCTAGAGAGAGATATGAGGAAACGCAAGATATCTCTAGGGAGAGAGAGTGTGTGTGAGAGACATACAAGAGAATGGTGGAGAAATATGAGACCCTGGGAGACAGAGTTTGTGTTTGTGTGTGAGAAAGAGATATTTAAGAGGAAGAGTCGTAGCTTCTCATACCTAAGGAGTGAAAGACATCTCTGTGTGAGAGGGGGTGTGCGAGTGGCACATAGGGGAATAGTAGAGAGAAATGAGACCCCGGAAGACAAAGTTTTGTGTTTGTGTGAGAGAAAGAGATTCCACATGGAGGATCATAGTTAGAGACACATAGCAGGGAGCGAGATATACTTAGAGAGAGGTAGAGTGATGAATGTCGAGGGAGAGAGTACCGTGAGTGTGTTACGAAGATAAAAGATCATTGTCGACATACAGGTAGCACGAGAGATACCCGAGGGACGATGTACGTGTATAGGTCTAGAAAGATACTTCTATATAAGCATGAGTGATAGCTATATGGGACGAATATCTGGATTAAAGGGGATTCAAATATTATCATAACACAAATTGGTGTATCAAACATGCATATTCCTATGAATTTGGGGACACGTGTAATGTTATATAGTTTATCAATATTAGTGATCCATAGATTCTTTAATTAGAGACAATGCATGGTTTATATGCAATTAATGTCTAAACGGGATTACACTATATGTTGCGTGTGTGAAACACATTATACATGTTTGAGAAGTAAAAAAGATAACTGCATGAAACACACATTAATTGGAGACAGTTAGCGAGGAATGCATACAATGGATTTCAACATAAAGTGGTTTCAAATATTTGAAAATCCAAATTAAGATTGATACAACCTTATGAATCTGAGATCATGCATCTGTAAACCATATTTATGTATAAAGGGTGTTGTTCTTTTGAAAGTATATATAAAAAATGATGTATATAGAATTTTATTCCAATCGAAAATGGATCCTGCCCTAACAAAAATAGAATACAAACGGGATTCGAATTGAGTTGGCACGGTAAACATGCAGTCTGCAAAATTTGAACGAAGAGGGAAAAGTCGCACTAACCGCCCGAAACCAAAATCTGCAAGATGGAAATTACTTCCTATCCCTACAACGCAGAGCCCATCGACTCGATTTCTATAGGTTTCGATACGGTTAGGTTTGTAATTTCACTCACGTGACATGACCGCCTCTCACCCGGATTCATACATGGTGGGCGCCAAAACACACACTACAAAAAAAATACACTTCCGTGATGATACGTGTTTGTCACAGTAGGTCACGTTTTTAGTCATGCATGTATATCCATGACAAATTTATGACAGAATCAAGATAGTCATACTTGTGCTGCCGTAGAAGTGTTCCATGACATTACCAAAATTATCATCACGGAAGTGTCCACTTCCATGACGATAAATCGTGCGTCACAGAACTGCTTTCGTCAAGGGTGACCGACACATGGAATCCACCGTAACGGAACGCCGTTAAGCTATCGGGTCGGGTTTTGGATTCAATAACCCGTTAACAGCCCCGACCAATGGGGATTTTCCACGTGTAAAATCATCATTGGCTGGAGGAAACACGTGTCTGCTCATCGTTGGGACATATGTCGTCCACTCATTGGACAGAAGGCGCCTACGATACGTCGACACGTGGCACGGCCCAACAGAGGCCCATTCCTGTGAAAAGGCCGGCCCGTTTGACTTAGTCAAAATGTGGCGGGCCGGCCCATGGAAAGCCTGTTAGCGGCCTATTCGCATATAGCCCATTTACAGCCCGCTAACCCAAGGCCCATTATGCCCTACACGAATTAGGCCCAGTAGCGTCATTTGGGCCACCCAATATGATTCCAGCCCGTTTTCACTTTTGGCCCATGTATGGCCCATGACGTCTTTCGGCCCATATGAGGCCCTATGTAACTCTTGGCCTATTAACTGCCCGTGGTGAAACTGGCCCGTAATGAACAGTGTATAACTTTACACCCATTAACGGTCCATGGTGAAACTGGCCCGTAATGAATAGTGTATCACTTTACACCCATTAACGGCCCATGATGAAACTAGCCCGTAATGAACAGTGTATCACTTTATACCCATTAACGGCCCGTTATTCTATTGGGCCGTTTCCAGCCCATGTTATCTTTCGGCCTTCTCGGAGCCCATTTATTCTTGGGCTCATTTCCAGCATTCATTTACTTACGGCCCGTTACTGTCATTGTCTGCTTGTGGGCCAAATTCAGCCCGTGGTTACAGTCGGACCGTTTGTGGTCCGTTAATACATTGGGCCGTTTTCATAGCGTCATGAAATACGACCTATTGATGGTCCGTTATGGTCGGCCCACGAACGGACGATTCTAACTCTAGCCCGTTTACGGCCATAATGCGGCCTGTTATTAGCCCATGTTATCATACTGCCCGTATAAGGCCCATTGATGATACGGCCCGTAGAAAGCCCATTGTTTCTACGGCCCTTAGAAGGCCCATTGTTTCTACGGCTAGTAGAAGGCCCACTATTTCTACGGCCCGTAGGAGGCCCAGTGTCACTACAGTAAATATTAGCCCATGGTTATTGTAGCCTAGTTTTAGAAAATAGGTTATTACAGCCACTAGCAAACCGCGGAAAAAGAACTGCAATGACTACAAGCAAACAAATAAACAAGACAACAAGGAAATAAATAAGCAAGCAACTTACGCTAGGCTATCACGGTTATCACATATTACATCCACTAGGCATCAAAGTTCGCCACCAGTGCAAATAAACGCGCCGACAAAAGAATATACAAAACTGAGAGCACTTCAGAAGGCACTAGGCCTGGCCAGGAAGGGCCCCCCAAACAGCTGAAGAAGCTGAGTAGACCTCAGTTGTGTCAACGATAGATGCATCAACACTAGATTAAAGGCTTGATGGTGCACACGATAGTCCTCGGACATCTTCATTGCATCTTTGACTTCAAGTTGGAGCTGAGCTGAAGCAAGCCTTTCTGCTTTAAGTTGAGACTGAAGAATTCGAACTGATAGAGGCAGCGACTGCACAGAGGTTGTCTCACACCTGCTGGTGAGTAGCTTCAACTCACTGTCTTCATCAAGACAGGACCTTGGGGTCATCTCGCTGTCCACAAGATGGTTTGGCTCACTATCTTCCCTAAAGTTCTGCCTGGCGTAAGAGATACGACTCTGAAAGAGAAACAAGGAGACACGTAACAGGTTTCACAATTATATAAGAAAATAAATGGATCTATTCTGCATAAGGAACATGTTTTTACAACTACAATTTGAAACTGGTAGTTGTTGCAAACATCCAATCAGATGTAAACAGCAAAGCAAACAGCAGTGGAGGAAATGATGCCTATCCAAATCTATACTAGAACAAAGTTTGAAGGCTTGAGAAGGATGAACTTACATTACATGTTAACACGGGATGGACAAAACCCTTCTCCATGTTGATGGAAGGATAATTCAATAAATTCCCCAAAGAAAATTCTTTATAAGCGTTGCCATTATTCTACATTTTGCAAAGAGTAAATATAGATCAAATAATATTGGAAAAACAGAGGATAATGAAGCTCAGGTGCAGACTGATGATACATAATCAAATAGCAATTAATTAAGTACAGCGTTACAAGGCAAAAGGGAGAGAGGTACTGACGAGAGAAATGCAGAGCCCATTATTGGTTTGAGATCGTATGATCCTTTGAGCAAGGAGATTCATCTGAAATTACTTTTCATACAATAGAGAAGGTAAGGAACAAGCAGAAATTTAGGAGTTCAAATTTTGAATTGATATCATAGACAGTACCTGACGTTGGGCTCCCAGCAGTTCTAATAGGGGTTTGGCCACTGGAGTAGGGGTAAAGTGTGGTACAGTTGGGCCTGTGTTTTCTGTTGCTGCTGATCTATCTGATTTAACAGGTATCACTACCTTTTCCAAATACATAGTTTGTACTCCTTGAGGATCTGCACTCACCCTCTTCCTTTTGGACATCTATTACGAAAGAACAACATTTGACTGGAAAAACATAGTGTGAGGACACATGGAATAGGTATAGGAAATGGATAGGTATGGCATATAATCATATATGATGCTTAAACTAAGCAGATGGTGTAACAAAGTAGAATTAATGCAACAGGTCAGATGCAAAATATGTGCGACCAATACAACTTTGCAAAGCTAGAGAAAGCAACTTGATGGATGAATAAGATAGGCCATCCTCCACCATGCCAAGTTTGTTAGCTAGTGGATCGTTCCGCAATATTCCTCTCGTGCGCCCATTCTCATATTCATTTTGATAATGTTCAATATCTGACATGCATGAAAAGATAAAAACAAGTGAGATTTTCTTTATAATGCAGAAGTGATTCTAATCCAATACTGCCTCCCTGTAAACCCCTTTGTGTTATCTCTGTAATTCTTTTAAAAGATGCCATGCATGATGTAATTTGTTGTGTGCATTAATATAATGTGGCCTACTACTCAAAATATGAGAGCTCCAGAAGTGATGACACTTCGCAGATGATAGCTTCAACATATAGTAAAGAAGAACAAGTCGACCTGACCTGATAGATTCAAAATATACTAAGGGAGAACGACTCGACCTGACCAGTACACCGCAAGAGAAGAGTATCATCTTAAAGAAGAGCAGAAGAGCAAGCAGATTGAAGATATTACAAGTCTTTCAATACAATGTCGGTTGGTCACCCATGATGAACCAGAGCGCACAGAGAAATACTATTCTTTCCGGTCTCTCCATATGTGGCTCACATGCATTTCGAAACTAAAGTAGGAACATTTATCTCACCAATTAAACAACTGTCAGTTTTACTAATATTAGCAATAATATCAGATATGAATTTGTACAACTAAGCTTGTTTAGCTCGATGGGTGGAGCAGTGCTATTACAACACAAACCACGTAGGCTTATTGTGGTCATCATAAAATGGGGAAACATAAGCATGATGAGTAGAGTGTTGACCGTGGCAGTGGGATGGCAGATCTGAAGCTGCAAACCGCGCAAAGGGTAGTTAGCAACCGATGTTTGCTTTGAAATAACAACTAAGATTTGGTATGGACAAGAAAGTATGGTCAACAAGTGACAAAGAAATGCAATTATGATGTCTCTCTGTATGTCACGACATGCATTTGGAAACTCAAGTCGGACCTTTAGCTAACCAAATAAATGTGTCGGTTAACTAATATCAGTTTCATATCACAATCATATTTGAATAACTAAGCTTTCGAATTCTGAGTGTTGTGTTGTTTAGCTTGAAGGCTAGAGTAATGCCAGTAAAGCACCTACGCAGATCATAGTAGAGTAGATAAAAGGGGAAAACCCTAAGCATCAAGAGAAAAATCAGGAAAGTGAAACTAGCTGGACCAGTGGGTGGCGCACATGCTTTTCGAAACGAATATAGGAACATTAGGTGACCAATTAAACGTTCTCTGTTTTAGTGATATGAGCATCATATCAGATTCGTATTTCAACACGTAAGCTTTGGGTTGAGGTCTTGAGGAGCAGTGCTAGCACGACATGAAGCACCTATGATGATGGTAGTGAATACAAAGGGGGGAAACCATAAGCTTTACGAGTATAGTGCCCGCGCCATGGCGGATCTGAAGGTGCAAACCAGACAAAGCTACTTCGCAACCAATGTTTGCTTTCAACTAGCCACTACGATTTGGTACGGACAAGAAAAGTACAGTAAACAAATTACGATCTATTTTCCGGGTGAGATCAATAACTTAAGCACATATGGAAGAGTACCACCTCTCTTGCGACGCCGTGTAGGCCTATGCTGATACGTTGAGGGTGTTGCGGGTGCGATGGCTGTCGGCGGCGGGGAAGAAGACTTTAGAGGGTAGACGGCCGGGTCGGGGGATATATCCTGTTGCCGTGGACGAGGCGGTCGTAGGAGCGGCAACGACAAGGTGGACGACAGTGCCGATGAAGCGAGAGGAGGCGATGAAAGGGTCTTGGTCCAGCGCCGTGGATGAGAGATGTCCATCTCTTGAAGTGGACGACGGGGTAGGGGTAGCGGCTCCATTAAGGTGGAGGATGGGGTGGCGGACGGAGGAGGCTGGCCGCAATGCGGAGGTTGTCGTGCCGCCGACGGTGTATGAATGGGGAAATGGAGGGGAGGGGGATATCAAACTTTGGGACGCGCTTCTCTAAAATGGGGGAAAGTTACGAACTTATCCCCCGTTTAAAATTGCGGACATCGTGTCGGTTGGGGATAGGATGGTATTCTCGCATCTCCCAAATATTTGCCGGTAACAATTTCGGGCGAGGAGAGGGTGTTTTGCCGCCCACGGTTGGCGCCCACGGTGTATGAACGGGGCTGACAGGTAGGGCGGTTGTGTCACGTCTAATGGAAGTTACACATCTGCCCCTATTTAAAATATTAGCCTACATCGATTTTGGACGAGGAGAGTTTGTTTTGCCGCACACCGTGTATGAACGGGGAAATGGAGGAAGAGACACATGTCTTTCAGACGAGCTTGAATCAAATGTGTTTTGCCGCCCATGTTTGGCGCCCACCGTGTCTGAATGGGCTCAGGGGCCGTCGTGTCACATCTAATTGAAGTTACTAGTCTACCCCTATTGACAGCAGTGTAAATCCGGTCGATAAGGATGTACTCAGTGTCAGGGGTAGACAGTAATTTCCATCTCGCAAACACTTGCTTCGGGCATCCCACAAATTATAGTGGGTGTTTAGACGCTTCGTTCAAAACTTGGGAGAATTAGCATTCACGTTTGCCCTGGGACCTGGCAAACTAAATTCAAATCCAATGTGTATTCGATTACGAATATCCACAGATAATTATACATTTTGTTATTTATTTCTTCAACACCACAACAAAGATTTATTCCACCTTTATATATGATTATGATTTAGAAATGCCGTGATCTTCGAATTCAGTAGGTTGGATACACTCTGATTCAAACAGTTATTTCATCCAATACAATATGCTCACACGAAAAACAGTTCACCTTATGTCAATCATACAAGTACTGAGGATTACCTCGCCTAAAAAATTCGGATCATTACAACAAATGGACAACATGGAATTCCGGACAACATAGGGGGTCTTGCAACATAATCCATTCAGAGACATGACACAACATGCAAGTACAATAATCTAATGACAATTTCAGATGGTATCTAAAGAAGAACAGGGATTAGCTTGGGCTTCAGATAGCAGAAACAGCAGGACCTCCTCCGTCTTCAAATGCAACATTCTTACTTCCTCCAATTCTTGGGTTGCTTGCATAATGCGTGCCGCTAATTCCGTAATTTCCAGCCTCAAGATAAAGATTACCTCATTCATGGCAGCCACACCATCTCTTTCTGCCTCTAGTAGAGCCTCAAGCACTATAATATATGTGCTCAGACTGCTCTCCAGCGGTGTTGCCTCTGAACTGCTACCATCTGGTAACATGGATGGCGCACTGCTTCCACAAATAGATTTTGGGGTTGTACATTGTGTCCTAGTGTGAACGGCATCCTGAAAGGTTTCCGCTGGACATAAGTAAGAGATAGTTATCGTATGATCCAGGCAGTAAGCTTACATGGTAAACGATGGACGAATTATTGCCGAGCATGGCAAGCTATATTTGAATGGTTCGAAGCAGCATTAGCCGAAAAGAAATTAAGATGGTAAGATGAAACTAGGGATGTAAGTGGCAAATAAACGACATCCGCCAGTCCCATCTAGTTAGTTTTTGCTACCTCCCTGGTTCATTTTCCTCAAAAAACAAAAACTCTTCTGAACTATCATACCACTAGTGGACTTTAATCGGGATTAAACGGGACCCAGTTGACATCCCTAGTTTAAAGGGAGTGTACAACCGCTATATTTAAGTTGCCAAGGCATCTAAGCAGTTGAAATAATCTGAGAAAGCACTTAACAGTGTGGCCTCATATAAACTACGAACACAGTGTTGTGATGAAGTTGAGAGTAAAAGTTAAGGACTCAAATGAAATAGGCATGCATTTCTTTACGATAGTAGAGCAGGCACTGCTGACATATTGGCCAACTCAGGTATAGCGTAACAACAAACAAGCATTCGAATCAAGCAATACAGCAAAGCAGACAACTGAACTATTTGTAATTCGGTAGGATTACACATTGAGTGCACAAGCCAAGAAAGCAGCCCACTCGCATTACATTTCACATGTACTGAAACACATTGGCTTACCATATGTTTCTGTGAAGCCTAGCTGCTATTGCAATGTTCTTTGAAAATATCGTCAGCATCCCGTGGTTGCAAATCTAGTTGTTGTAGTTTATTCTGCACCATCTATTTAGTTAAAATTAATTTTAATCGCATGCACTGGTCCAAATTGATCATCAATGGTTCATCTAAACTAATGAAAGAAGGGTGTGTTCATACACGACAATATATCTGATTCCCTCTATTTTTATGCTTGTTCGAGGTGCCGGCCCCAAAAGAACAAATATTTTGCTTGATGCGGTTGGCAGCTCCATAATTAATAGAAGCATCAAATTAGTCATGCAACTTGGGAAGCTCAAGAACACACAAACAAGTAATGAACAGAGGCTCGAAGCAGTGATGTAATAGGTAGCATCAGAAAATGTAGGGTAAAACGAACAAAAAGCAGTGGAACCACATGCTAGTTTGCTGATGTGTAATTAAGCATAGAGAACACAAATCAGTCTGATGGAACCAACAGGTGGCATCAGAACAAAACTAAAGCATATTAACTATACTAGTATGTATGCATGTGCAATGCACGTCTTAAAAGAATGGAGTGATTTTGGAGTGTGACTCCAAAAAAGTATAATGGAGTGATTTTGATAAATGGAATTCTACCCACAATTGTTTTTAATATTCACACAAAAAACTGTACATTCACATCTAAAATACTGGAGGTTCATTAAAAAATTGTATGTTACTCTCTTATTGTTTCTTCCCATTCTCCTCCCAAACCTTCTTATCTAGGCTCAAGTCGTCATGCGCTCAAGCAGTAATATAGCCCATGAGGCATCGCATATGGGACTTTTTTTCCTTGAAGGGCCACGTGAATATTTTAGAACACAGCAGAGGCAACAACAGTCTACTGTTCATGGCAAATCCGGCTGATCTTAGCCCTTGGATTTTGGAGACCAACGGTTATTATTGATGCTCTGGATCCATCTCAAAACTGGTACACTATATAGTAGTACAGATATAGATATAGATGTGCACTGGTATGTAATTTAGCACATGTAACATGTTCACTGCCAGAAGTATGGCCCTACAGGTGCAAGTAGAATAACTCGTCTCATGAAAAACTGAATGATGCCCTGAAGAAATTCAAAGGTGCGGTGCTTATGCTAGGAAAGTGAACATAGGCGCCGCCGTTGGATGATAGTACCTGATTCTCGGCGGCGTATGGGTATCGTTGTCATACTTGATAGCTAAGGATCGTTGATGGTGCTCGTGTTGCGGTTGAGTTTGGGCCGGCTGTCGCCGTCGCTGAAGCGGCTCCGGTGCTACAGTTGTGGCGCCTGTCGACATACAAGAAAGCTCATCTGTGGTAAGTGAACAATTGCACGATAAAGAGAAAAACCGAAGGAGTACAAATCGAAATAACCTGATGAGGCTGCGACATCGGTAAAGCAGGGCCGGTGGAGTTGAATATGGCGTCCGTGGAGCGGGTCCGGTGCAGTGGACAAAGGCTTCGGCGGGCGCGTTGTACAGTGCTTTCGGTGAGGCGGATCTATTGCCGAGGACGAGGGCTTGTATGAAGGGCCAGCGAAGGGGCGGACGAGGGAGTCAGTGAAGGGCCTATGCTGTGGTGGACGAGGGCGCCGGTTAAGCAGATCCGGTGCGTTGGACCATGATGGCGGTCAAGGAGATCTGGAGCGGTGGACAAGCCAGTCGCTGAAGTGGCTCCGGTGAAGTGGTGAGCTGGCTGTTGGGGGTTCCAAGGTGCGGAAGGTAGATCCGGCGGGGTGTGACGTCCACCGCTGCGGCGGAGGACTAGATTCGGTGGCTTGCCATGGTTGGGGGGGTCGGGGAGGGGAAGGGGAGGGGCTCTGGGAAGAATGTTGGGGGCAAAGAGGGGAAAACAATGGAGTTACCAAAGCAGCCCTTTTCCGTTCATGTGGTAGGGGTAAAACAGGAATATCGCAAGGCTAAACTTTCGGGCGTGTGATATTTCAATGTGAGCGGGAAGTTTGAAAGCTTTTGGCGCCCAAAATTATAAGTATTCTGCTCTCGTACGGCCGACTATGATATCATGGCCAACAATTTGTTTGTTTTGCACGCAAAAAAAGGTCCATGTTTTGAAAATCAATGTCTCCAACTCGAAACTTAGATTGTCCATTCAATTCAAATATGGATCATTGAGCTACGACAAGCAAATACCATCATACGGTCTAATTCAAATGAAATTCCAAATTTGTTTATCCTAAATATGATGACAAAAGCAAAAATGTGTATGTGTATGAATAAAGTGAATGATTATAAAGTTTGAACATGCCCGTATGTGTGGATCTCTAGGTTTGATATATGAATTTGAAATCACGAAATTTCGGCTTAAAAATGTACCTCCGTTTAAATGAATTACAAAAGCTAATGATGGAGTCGAATTCCAAAATTACAATCTTAGGTTTGTAATTCTGGTACATCAAGGTATATCACGCATGTTCAAAAGTATCATTATCTCATAGTACAAACTGTGAAACAAATTGATCAACCATGAGTGCACAATATCTCAATTACGCTAAAGTCCCTCAAATATAGACACGTCACTCTTTATCTGAAGTCACCCCCCCCAACCACCACACACACACACACACACATAGAGAAGTTGTTCTCTCCCCCAGACACCAACACACAAGCACATTAACACCCCTCTCTCTTGTAAAGTCCGGACCCCAACATAGGTCTCTATTACTTTGTCTCCCGGGCATGAACACATCTCTTCCCTCACTCTCTAGGTCTCCCGCTATCTCTCTTACCCAAGCGCACGCACTATGAAGAGTGTATATTTCCCATACACACAAAATGTCGCCCCCAAACGTCTATCTCCCTAGTTATGTGGTTCTCGCGCACTCACCTCACACACCACCCCCACTGCAAACAAGCACACTTTGTCTCCTAGTGCACCACTCTCCTCTTTCTATCTCTCCCACATGTGGAGCCGGCCCAGCTCCTTCCCTGTATACATATATGTCGTGACTCTTTGCATAGCTCCCTAATGTATAATCGTTCTCGATTTCGCACATTGTTCTCTACACCATCTATTCTAGATCTCTCATGAAGTCCCTATCACACACACGATGACTCGCTTCCCCTGCGTCTCCGTTCATAGGCCAATTTCGGACAACATCAACATTGTCTCCCTATCTATACGCCATTTATGGACACAAACGACCCCTCTCGCCTCTCTCTCTCTCTCCCTCTCTCTCCCTCTCTCTCCCTCTCTCTTTCTCTCTCTCTCTCTCTCTCTCTCTCTCTTGTCGCTAGGTCTCTCCTTCTCTCGCTCTCACACCCCTCTCCCCCACACACACTCGATGTCTCTTCCAAATAGTCTGCTCCCCCCGCCCGCACCCGTGCTATCTCGCTACTACACATGTCACACCATTCCCCCTTCCCTTATACTAGGTTTACATCATTAGTGGTCTCTCTACTCCACATACACTCTCTCCCTGTCACACACAAACGCGTGCACAAACACACACAAACACGCACAAACACCCATTTATCTGGATCCTCGTCTCTCCCCATGTCTGCATGTGTATCTCACACACTCACTCTCTAATTATGTATATGTGTCTCCATGTTACACAACACAAAGCCCCATGTACATGTCTCTCTCTATCCTCCACACGCATAGACACAAAGAATCTGTTATCATTGCCTCAGTCTCTAACATATCGCACACGCACTCTCTCTCTCTCTCTCTCTCTCTCTCTCTCTCGCAAACACGCTCAGCAAGGGTTTCCTTGTGAATAATTTACTGTCTACTTGTCAATAGTCGTGGCAGTACGGCGAACACAAGACATGAAAAAGAATAAATCTACACGTGCTTAGACAACCTAGTAGGACTAGAGCAAGCCAAAAAGTGTGCCGCCGTCACCCCCTCCTTGTCGGCGACGGGAAAATCTTTGTTTTACACAGTCGAGAAGTCATTGTGCTAAGGCCCCACATGCCGAGGCGTTGAATAGAATGTAGATGCTAGTTTACGAAATCAAGTATCGATAATACGTTTGTATCTCCATACTTATATTTCTTCTTTTATAAAAAACCGTGTTGGTGATGATGGTACGTGTGCCATCTTGTAATATAGACCGTCTGATCTATATCTGACGGATGGAAATTAAACTAAAAGATACCCGCACCCCTCTCCACATTTGCAGACAAGGCCTTCCCTCATTCATCCTTCTCTCCAACAAACCTCATTGTTGAGCAATTAAGAAAGGAAGCCTCTGGAACAAACTGGCCTAGTGGCCGCTGCCGGCGTCGTCAATCCCCATGCCTCCGCTTAGTCTGACCACCAACCACCACCACACCCAACTCCTCTTCACCTTATCTCATATTTCTCGAGATATCATTAGTTTTTACACATGGGATTACTCCCGCAAGGGTCAATCACAACAAGTGTTTTTATAAAAAAATGCATCTTGATGTTCCGTTAATGCACGAATCTTGCTAGTACTCCGACACAAGACTAAGTTGGTGATGTTGGTGTGTCTGCCATCCGTCGTTTCTGACCATTAGATCTACATCTAACGACTGTAAGGTAAGTTGTTGCCTTTTCTCACCAACATCCCACTTGTCTACCAATTTGCAGAAAACCCCATAATTAGTATCTTAAAACCAACCACATCCCTCCCTGACCTCACCAAAACAGCCCAAGGAACATATTATAATTGAAACATAATATACATATGTATATCAAAATTAGGGTGTTTTGTACCAAGTTTGTGAATAAGTATTATTCTAATTATGATTCGTTGCAACAGACATGAACATTGCTAGTATGTCCAACCATGTATTTTTTTCTAGTATTCCATAGTTTCGAGTTTTCCATCAAGATATTAGTCACTCATGGTTGATATTTACTTTAAATCATGTACACATATGCACTATGTAACTAGCCTTGCTTATTGGATTCCAAAGCTTAACTCTCACTCCACCTTACAATATGTAGAGTATTTAACAAAAAACTACCACTTTCAACCATCCCTAGGAAGAATCAATTGTACAAAAAATAGCAAAAACATACCCAAAATTTCTTAATCCACGCCAAAAACTTCTACTACCTCCGTTTCAGTTTACAAGTCTTGCGCGTATACCTAGGTTGTCAATTTTATCATCCTAATATAAACTATATAGCACAAAAATTATACCTTTTGAAAGTAGAAACTCCATAGTTTATGTTGGTATATTTTTTGTAATATATGACTTGTATTAGGTTGGTCAAATTAACAACCTAGGGGTACGCGCATGCCGTGTAAACTGAGAGAGAGGTAGTACTACCTAGTACTCCTACTGATTAGGTTCGTTTAAACCCATTTATGACTGGGTTGGCCCACAGGTCCATGCTGACGAGGCAACTTCAACCAACACATTTTGTTTGAACGTTGAGACGAGGGACCCACATCTAACCTTCTATCCTATTATTCCCCCTCAAATCATTACTTCAAACAGTACTGATGTGTGTTCGTCGGTGGCGCCGATGATGAGCGAATTGGCCGCCGCTCCGTCGGACGGGCCGGACGCCGCGCTGGCCTCCGCACGGGTTGGCAGGCTGGACCGAGTGTGACTCACGAGCGAGCAAGCCGCTGCACTGGCCTTCGCTCGAGCTAGATGGCTAGCCTGAGCAAGGCATGTGCGAGCAAGCCGCCGTGCTGCCGTGCCAATCTAGCTAGCAAACCTTGCAGGCAAGCAGCTGGACGAAGCTATCTTGGCTAGCTAGCGGCCGCGAGTGCCGGATGGAGCTGGCATCCGGGCTGCTGCAACATGGGCTCCGCACCGCCGGTGGTTTTGACCTCGCCTTCTGCCGGCGGCGGTAGCTGCGTCCCATGGCCGAGGATGACTAGGTGGACGTGCCAGAGGTAGGAGGTCACTCGAGGATTTTGGTTGGTAAGAGCATGTACAATGGTTGATAAGGTAGTCCTATCTTAAGTCTGCCACGTATGCAAGTGGTAGTAGTTTCTTGGCATTTCAGTGGTTTCTTGCATTATTAGGGGTTTCTTGTAAGGAACAATGTACGTACTACTAGCGACAAAAGGCGATTCTACGTTGCGTTGTACTCCAACGAGTACTACTAGTGGTCGCGGGAGTGTATACCTTGTTTTGTGGGTTCGATCCCGGCAAAATGCACGGCGGCCTTTTTTTTAAATAGTACTAGTACTACACTTTGCTGCGAGCCAATATTTTACACGGGTATTTTGAGTTTTCAAGTCAAACGGACGTGCGGCCCCACAATCTGGGTGCACTAGAGAGCCTAGCCACGTGAACGGGTTTTCCTTCCCAGCATCCCGTGGCTCGCGTGCTCGCCCTAGCTGCACCTCGCTTGCAGCTTCCTCATCAGCTAGTAGTAGCATATTTAAACTAGCGCCTCCCAATTAAGCCCGAGGAGCCGGAAAAGCCTGGCGGGGCATTGGGAACTCTGCAATATGGCTCTATACTCTATGTAAATTGTTGTACTACTAGTACTCTGTAGCTTGTGGCGTTGCACGCATGGACTTCACTCCATTATCAGCTCTACTTTAAAAGAAATTCCTCTTGACGTGCTTTTTTTAAACGGAGGCAAAAGCTTTGCTTCATCTCATTCATAAAGAAGGAACTACTAACAAAGTTCGACAAGATCCTTTACACGTCCACAAATGGAAGCGAAAAGCCTAGTCTCGCTGTATCAAATAACTCAAATGTTCTGCCCCCACAGACCGCAGTAACCGTCGCTGATAAACAGGCTACTAGTGTGTGTGTGAGAGGATCGGCTGAGTAGGCCAGCTACTCCTATGTGAGAGGAGCGGCTGAATATAGCACTGAGAGTACCCACTAGGCCACTATGCAGGTGTACTTCCCCTGCATTGATAGTACAACGATGGTTCTACAGAACAGTAGTACCCTCCACTTCCAACTGTAGCTCCTTAGCCCTGAGACTCAAGAGTACAAAACTGGTGCATTATACTAGACTAGACTAGACTAGAAGTACAGTACATCGCACTAATACTCGTAGTTGAGAAAAGTAGTACTGGTACTGCTACAGTACGAGTACGTACTCCTCCGTCACATAATGTAAGACGTTTTTTGACACTAGTTGGCATGTACAAAAAATTGCAAAAACATACCCAAAATTTCTTAATCCACGCCAAAAACTACTACCTAGTGCCAAAAATTTCTTACTAGTGCTATTATTTACAATATAATGCAATCCCATAATGTTCCATAATGCTAGTACTAGTAGTAAATAATAGGCTCACCCCTTCGCTGAGCAAGGAGCTACAGTTGGAAGGGGCGAGGCCCTGCGGTTACTACGCTCTTATCTCCTCCTCACCAGTTCCCCTCCCCCCAAAGAGAAGGCAGTTCGTCGCTGCTCCCATGGATTCGCCAGGCGGTTCTCCTCCTCGTCGGGGATGGGAGACCTTGGGCGACGATCCTCTAGGACAAATAGCACGCTGCTCCGATGTCCTCACCGCCGCAAGACTCGGTGCTTCCGGCACCAACTTTTTCAAGACGCTGCTTAAACAGGTTTTGGGAAAAGGCCAGGCTTGTTGGCCTTCCATGCGTCTTCGAGGAGATGGTTCTTCTATGGGACAATCCTTCGAACAGTCCACCGCTCCCTGGCCATGGTTGCACGTTGACTCTGATAGAGTTGCCGACGTTGAGAGGTAGTCGGATTTTGTCCGATGAGCAGGTCAGTAACGGAGTTTGATCATGTAGTACTTAGTTATTCCATTTCCATCCCGTAATTTCTCCGCAGCCCACCGTCTTATATATAGGTATGTGTCGGTGCCAACGAAGATTGGCTTGCATACCTCCGGTCAGATACCACCATCATTTTGCACAACATCCATAGCAGTGCGGCCGTTCTGGTAGACCCATTCTCCACCATTGGGATCGGCCTTCCGGACTGGCTGGGCTTGAATACGTATGATGATGCCTACATGAGATTGAAGAAGATAGCAATTGCGGACCCGCCGACAAAGTGACGCGGCTATGACGATTACTATCTCATCGCGGTGTTCGACATAAGGATTGCCATCAATACAAGACGCAGTAATGGGAGAGGCTGGCGCATGTTGGCAGTGGCAGATTTGTACCCCTACACGTTCGAAGATGCCGTGCGGCATCGAAGACGCCAGGGGACTTGTTTCATCTGGTTGCCATCCTACGGTACGGGAGATTACAAACGGAATGCACAAACCATCATTTGCATCCCTAACGGTACTCCATTATTTTGCAGGGATCAGTCATCCCCCGATCAAAATAAGATCGCCGATCCTAGATGTGCATTTGCATCCGCGATTTGGTCTAACCTGGAATCTTGTAGCTGACTTTGGCATATTGGGATCAACTATCTTAGTAGTCGTTACCCATGGTACCACTGATGTGCAACATGGTCACACAATCTACCACGATCGGACCGTCACCATCTACCCAGGTATTCCATTTTTAACCCTCTCGCCTTCTCTGTCATTGTTGTACTAGTAGTATACTTAGTACGACTAGTAGGAGTACTTTTTACCTTGGAGGACGCGTATAGCTAGCTGGGCCCTTGAAGACTTGAACCCACTAGCTGCCACCATTTTTCTTTTTCCATGTCTTACTATCTCATCCATGTAGCCAAGAGTGGCAATATATAATAAGCCGGTTATTTTACTTCCTCTATACAGGAGTAGTACTATTTGCTGCACAGTATTACTGACCGCCATATTTGAGCACAACATTATTATGCATGGACCTTGACTATGTACGTCACCATGTGTCCAGATCTGGGATGTCGCGTGTACCAGATGAACGGCGCCGAGTTCGACCCGCGTGATGCTACGTGGGTGCCGAGGAACACTCTTGGAGAGTACTCGCTTTTCATCGGGGACAACAACCCCATTATGAAGCGGATGCCACCTTCCGTGCACCACACGGAAGGCCTACCGTTCATGAAGCATGGTTGTGTCTTCATTGCGCACCGCCGGATGAACGACATGCTGGGACACGCCATCCCTGATTTATGGCGCTTTAGCTTGGATGAGTCTCTAGAAAGCTGCGACAATGATTCCCGTTGCCCACCGCTATGGATCGTGCCATCCATGAAGAACACCTGGGACTGGAACCTGGAGGAGGACATGCATGTAGGCCATCTATAATGTGTATGTGGAGTACGGTAATTGTGAACGGTAGCGTTGTGAATATATGTAGACTAGTCGTGCACAAATTTATCACATGAATTGGAGATGAACTTGTGTGGCATACTGGCATTTGTCCTTTAGAATTTATTACTAGTAAATGTGTTATCTGTACGTGCAACTTGTGTGGTTGTTGCATGGGATCCAACACGCTCTTTGTGAAAAAAGGTGGCACAGCTTTGGATATACGTGACGTGGTGGCATCATACAGTAGCATCGTTCGCTATAGTTGTAGTACACTCCTACTAGGAGGACAACTCCTATAAAACCTTGCGCTTGGATCTTTGCCTCTTCGGGAGGTTCAACAGTTCGTACTCGTGTGAACCTTGCACTTGCCTCTTCGCCTCTTCAGAAGGTCCAACAATGATGATACTACAGTACAATATGCATCTGGCAATCTGACACCGACTGAACTGCTGCACGTCCACCGCGAGGGTGAGGGCGAGGGAGAGGAAGAGGGAGAGTGTGTTGTAGTCAAAACCCTCTCCTTGTCCTGCGAACCACCGCGCGCGTGGGCGAGGGAGAGGCGTAGTAAGCAAGCTTCTCCTCGTTCGGCGAGTTGACGGGACACATCACAGCAGTACTAGTACTAGTAGTAGTCCATACCGCGTCCTTCCGATTAATATGGCTTAATTTGAAATGAGAAAAATACACTGGCGGTCAATGTATGTAACAATACGCTCTTTACGGTCACTATATATAGTTTTGCGTCGATTATACGATCACTAGCTCATCGTGGAGCACCGTATTGCACCCTACTAACCGGCCACATAGTCGACGTGGCACTTTGTTGATTGGTTAAATTGACACCTGGTTTCTGGGTCCCACCTATCAGTTGGCGGAGCAAAGAAATCAATTAAACAAAACTTTACACAGGCTCCACACGAGTCCCACCCTTGCGCCCGAACCGCCCTGGTTGTGTATGTGAGTGCATGCACGTGTCCTCCCTCGGCCTTCCAACAAAGAGTGTACATCGGCTATAAAACAAAGAGTGTAGTAGTACATGATGTACATCTACACTTCCAATGCATTTAGCCTTTAATCTAAATCGATATGATTGACTAATGCACCAACTTGTCTTGTAGGTATAGGCTACATGTCTATCCTTAATTACAGCATGCAACGGCCTTATTTAATCTTCTTATCTCAATGGTCGCATGCACACGTAAGTCTGCTACTTTTGGGCGTTAATTATACCCTGGTCAATGTGTAAATCTCTAAATGTATAGTCTTTCACGGACGTAGGGAGTAGGTTGAGCACTTGAGCGTGAGCATGTGTGTTGCGTCGTGTGTTGTGTGCCGCATGGGTGCGTGAGTGTTGCGTGCGTCCATGTGGAGTACGTGTGAGTGTTGCATGTTGCATGCATGCATGCATGCATGCATGGGGCTTACTCCCTCCCATTGACATGTTCATATTTCAAACTTCCTATGTTCCCTCTATATGGTGATACTCCCACTGTTCCCAAATACTCCAGTACGGAGTAAAAGCCTCCCTCTGTTCCCAAATACGGAGTATTTTTCTTTCTACAGATTTCAACAAGTGACTAGGTACGAAGAAAACTGAGTGAAGTGAGCGTAGAGGCATAGGGATACTGTAGAAAGGTAATCCTCGTGATCCATCATTCCCCATCTTGGTCAGAGAGAACTATTCAACTAGTCTTCACAGTGAAGTGACAATACACACTGCAGAAGATGGGACACGTAATTAATAAGCTGAACCAGCATGTTGGTGTTACTAAATCAGCCTTACCCAGTACTGCCATCATATTTGCCAGTAGAGCACGCTTCCGCAAATACGCCTATGCACCAGTGTCCTCCATTAACTGACATATGGGCCCTCTTGTGGTAGACCCACATGTCATCGGTGTAACTATTTACACTCCGGAGGACGGTGCCTATATCCTGGTAGTATTACTAGTAGAATTGAGATTTAATGCACTTTCTTCCCCGTCTTCCACTCTTCTTCCTCCTCTCTTCCCCATCGTCGGCCACACACCATTTACCCCCGCTCACTGCTCGCCCGCCCGCGCCATCTTCCTTGGTAGCTCGCGCGTACCATATCCCCCCGCTCACTGCTCGGCCACACGACAAGCAGCTTCTTCTCTCGCCCGCCCGAATCCACTTCCCCGCTGGCTCCCAGACACTGAAAACCCCAATGGCAGAAATGACTGACACGCAGAGCCGTGATGGGAATTCCCTTCCCGATGTTCTCTTGGAGCAGATCTGTAGTCGTATGGACCTACTCAGCACCGACCGTCTGGCCGCATGCTCGGTGTCTTTGTACCATCTACTCGTCTGCAACCGGCCGGCTCTTTTCAACACACCCTGCTTGCTGATGCCCGATCCTCGCAGGTGGCCCAGACACCGTCTTGACGATCCTACGGAGGTTGCCGTGGTGCCCCTCGACATGCTACCACTACGCGTACACCTGTCGTTCATGCGCGGCCACTTCTGGGCGGGCATGAAGGCCAACTAGATTGTCCTCATCCACCACACCGGTAGTCCATGGCGTCTCGTGGATATCTACACCCAGCGAGAGATCACCCTTCCATGGTTGGATACCGCCGACATCGACCCTCGCGGCCCGCCGGACACTCCTGCCTACTACGCACGAGACGCGTCAAGCTTTTGGCTCGACCTCTGTTTGCAGAAAGTTGTAATCTACGAAGTGCCCACACACTACTAGGAAAAGGCCTACTAATGGCGCACCGATTTTGCCTACTAATGGCGCACTACCGGTGCGCCATTAGTACCACGCCACTAGTATTTTTTACTAATGGCGCACCACTGGTGCGCCATTAGTATCTGGTATACTAATGGCGCACCCAGCAGTGCGCCATTAGTATGTAAGAACATGCGCCATTAGTATGCCTCCCGGGGGCCATATGTAACCATGTGCTTTGTCATACTAATGGCGCACTCTGAGGTGATGCGCCATTAGTATCCTTTGGCATACAAATGGCACACCTGGAGGTGATGCGCCATTAGTATGAATATTTGTTTTTTTACTTTTCTGATTTTTGCACAGGTTACAAAATATATTATTGGACAAAATATAGACAGCAGCACACAACAACAGCAGATTCATCGAATACAATAGAAGATTAGTCTTTGAATACAATTCATCATATTAGTCTCCGAATTCAAAAGACCGAACAAAGATAAAACATTACAAGTCTCAAGACTGCGAGTATCGAGTTTGTCTTCACATTACAAGTCGATATCGATCATCTAAACTACCATCACATAGAAGAGAGCTGCGGTCATCACGATGAGCATCATCGCGATCAAACTGGTCTTCATCCGGTTCCTCCAACGCTCCCTCCTCTCTCCCGCTAGATAGCGGGTGTATCTAGATTCGGCATCCGCCCTAGTGGTGTACCCTTTGTAACTGTTACCCCCGAAACAGTGAACCTGTCTCTGACACTCCTCCAAGTCGTCGTAGACTCCGGGAACCTTACCCTTGTACACGACATACGACGGCATCTCTATGCACAAGCCAAACAACAGACAATACATAAGCAATATGTAAGTATGCAACAAAAGGATCGGAAGAGAAAAGCAAGACATTAATAGCACGATTCATAGTCCTACTAATAAATAGCATCGATTACATCTAAGTTGAACGACTGTCCAAACCAAAGAGACAAACGAATTCATTAAAGTTTAATTACAACATGAGCCAATCAATGTTTCAGAACTACACATCACTCCTTTCGACTCGACTCATCGGACAGGAGCATGGATGAAGCCGCGTTCTGTCGTGATAGTCATGAAATCACGGTCGTTGTCACCCTGCATTTGTAGCGTTCCATCTATCTCACTGTTGGACAGTTGATATCTGCGGAAGAACTGCCCCAAGGTATGATGGACATCTTGATGTATGATGTCCGCAAACTCTGACTGGATGCAAAAGAATTCTTGTCTGAGGTCCGCGTCCTGGGTTGCCGACAACCTCGCGACCCAATCTTTGAGACTATCTGGTAGTAGAAGGTGATGATGGTCCCTTACGATCGCCCGCATGTGATGGAGGGCGTAGTAGGCATCCTTCTGACCGCCAGGCGGCTGCTTGACGCAGCAGAACTTCGTATTGTGTGAGAAGGTGTACTTGCCGTACTTACGAACTGCCCTGGTGAAGGTGCCTCCAGATTTGGCGTAGCTGGGGAGAACATCATCAAGAACTTTCTTGACATTTGTGTAGTCTATCTTGGAGTTACGGTTCGGGTCGAAATACGTGGCCATAGAATATTTCGGGCTTAAGAGGACGAGTGTGCAATGTGTGTCACTGCACAGAACACGGAATGTTAGAAAAAAAAGAACGATTGAAATCTAAGAAATCATATGTTACCGGACGGTTAAGGGATGACTTACTCGGGAAAGTAAGCCACAAGGAAGTTATCCTTATCTGGGTTTGCCAGAATGACGCCTTCGAGGTGTGAACTCGCAACTTGGCGGTCCCCAGCGCTGCTCAAGTGCTTGGCACGCATGTAGAAGGGGTCGACTATCACGATGTCCGGGGTCTTGTATCTAATGATCCGCATATCAATACTCGGCGAAAACAGCCGAACGAAGGTGTAGTGCAGCGGATGAAGGTTAAACATAGCAAAGATGTCATCAAACCGCAGGACGATCGTACCCCCGATGTTGCCATCCACAAAGCCCTTGCCCTCTGGCACCTTGGCCACGAAAACCGGGTATGCCACATCATTCTCTCTGAGACGCTGCTTCTCCAAAGAAAGAACACTGACGTGCAGATTCCGCATAGCACCGGTTGCAGCATTAAGCATATTTGGCGGTAGCATCGCCCTACCCGCCACATGCACCCTCCTTGAGATATCCTTAGGTGAAGGTGGCCCGTCCTGAGAACGGATCAAACTCGGTGCCGGCTGGCTCGCACCAGTGCCCTTGTTAGTCTTTCGTTTCCGTCCCTTCTTCTTGATCTCCTATAATGGGACCGAGTTCTGCTCACAGACAGCCTTCTTCAGCATGTTGGGTGTCACATCCCTAGCTTCTGGCATTGCTCTAGCCTAGCCTCATGTGTGCATCATGTTTAACTTTTGAATGAACTTGAAATGGGGATTGCTCAAACCCTAGCATTAAAGGAATTCACTAGGTTCACCTAAAATACTTTCAAGCAAGTCCAAGTGGCTTTCAAAAATGTTCATGATTTTTGACAAAGGTGAAAAACCTCTACCAAAAATGATGCTAATATTTTTGGGCCATTATGGATTTTTGAATAATCCATATTGTATTTGAATTGGGGCATTTAAATACTATTAATATTTTTAAATGCTCCAACAATTCTGAAAATAGTTAAGGGCCTCTGTAATAATTCATTTAATGGCCACAATTATTTGCAGGATTTATTAAAATGATTTGGGCTATAAACTAAATCAGAAACAAAACTACAGAAATAGAAAAGAGAAATAAAACAGAACAAAAATAAGAGGGAGAAGGACATACCTGGCCTCACCCGTGCAGCCCACCAGTCGGCCCAGTTCCCCCCCCCAGCCGGCCCAGCCCACCTTCCCCCCTTGTCCTCTTCTTCCTCTGCCAGTAGACAGAGGCGAGACGCACGCGCGCCGACGCCGGCCACCTCCTGCTTCGCCGTGGCAGCCTCCCCGACCCCCTCGCGACGCCACGCGGCCCCCACGAACTCTCTCACTCTCCCGTATCTCTCCCTCCGTCCCTATCCCCTCTGCTCTCTCTCTCTCTCACGATCGACCACGAGCACCCGAGAGCACCGACGAGCTCCACCGCGGCCAGTGTCCACCCCTCGCCTCGGCGATGCTTCCAGAGGAACCGCCGCACCTTCCTCTTCGTCCCCACCAACTCACGTGACGCCAGGAGCCCTGCATCGCGCCCACGTCGCCGTTCCCCTCCTCGGCCACCGGAACTCGCCGCCGTTCGATTCGCCGGCTCCGGACCATCCCCGGCCTCGTCTCCGCCTCGAATGGATCCGCTGTGAGCCTCCGCTGCCTCTCCTGTGCTCGCCCCCTCCGTTCTCGCCCCCTAGCCCCATCTCCCACCGCGGCCGAGAGCTTCTCGCCGCCGGCCATGGCGTGGCCGTGGCCACAGCCACCGCAGCTCGTTCCCGAGCCCACCATCGTGATCAGCACGATCGCATGAAACCGTAGACACCCACAACGCCTCCTCCCGTGCTCTGTAACGCCACCCCGAGATTGCCCGAGCTCCGGCAGCCGCAAAAGAGCTCGCCGCCGGCAGCTCCGGCCACCCCAGCTCCTCCCACTTGCACTACCAGACGCGCGCGACCCCCAGCTACGCGTAGGACCAATCCGCCGTCCAAATGGTCGCCTGTGGGTGAAACCCGGCGCGCTCCGCCGCCACTGACCTCGCCGGCGACGAGCCGTCGGCCTAACTCCGGTCTAGTTAACCACTAATGACCCAGCTAACCTCCCCAGAGCCACTGACGTATGGGCCCCACGCCTTAGTTAATAGTTATTATTTTCTGTTAAGTGTTAAACTAACCCCCACGGGCCCACAGGTCAGTTTGACCTGGCCACGTCACACGTTGACTGGCCCCACATGACAGAGTTGACTTGATGACGTGGCCTTTGACCCGGCCCCACCTGCCATTGACACTAACTAGCCCTGTGTCACTGACGTGTGGCCCCCACATGTCAGGTTTGACCCGAGCCAGCCCAGTTGACTGCTGACGTCACAGTGACGTGGTGCTGACGCCATAATTCATTTTCTGGAATTATTCTAATTCTAAATATTCAGGAAATATCAGAAAATGCCCTAAACTTCAATAAATCATAGAAAATTAACCGTAACTCCAAATGAAATAAATTATATATGAAAAATTATCAGAAAAATTCAAGGAATCCATCTGTACCATTTTCATGCATGTTAGAACAACTTATAGCTGCTGTTTAGCACAAATCAATTAAAGGGCATTTAAATAATCACATATGGAGTTTGAATTTGAATCTTGTATTCAAACCAACTTCATTTAACATGCTGCTAGTTGCATTAGCCCAAAACACATTCATTTTGCCATGACATGATCATGCATCATATTGTGCATTGCATTGATTGTGTTCCTTTCTGTGTTGCCGGTATTTGTCCCCTCTCGATAGACGTGATACCGATGATGTGATCGTTGACACTGATGAAGACTCAATGTTATCTTCAAAAGTGCCAGGCAAGCAAAACCCCCTTGTTCATTCCGATACAATCCTACCCTCTCGCTCCTGCTCTCTTTTACTGCATTAGGACAACACCGATTCAACTGTTACATGATGCGGTAGTTGAACCCCTTTATCCTTTGCATGACCTGTCATTGCCACAGTAAATAGATGAAACCCACTAGCATGAGTAGGAGTTGTTTGAGCCCTGTTGTGCCTACTCATTCATGCTTGTTTGTCATGCCTGCTACTGCTTAGAGTTGAGTCAGGTCTGATTCATCGGGGATGAATCAGAGGCGTGTGAACATGTCCTACCGTGTGTGAACACGATTTGGTAAAGGTAGCGGTGAGAGGCCATGTAGGAGTGCATGGTGGGTTGTCTCATTGCAGCCGTCCTCAGGAACTGAGTTCTGTGTTTGTGATCCATGATTCAGTTACTACCATGCATTGGGCCCTGAAATATGACCCCGCTCGACTTCTTATTCACCCTAGCTCTCTGTCCAGGAGTTGCAAGTAGTTTCTGGTGTTTGTAGCTTACTGGAGGCCGTGGACAGCGCTGACCGTAGGGGTGGGCTGTGATGCGGTAGGTACGTGGCACGGTGTACCGGATGCCCGTTTGGTATCTCGGGAACCCTGTTCACATCGTTTGGGGCTGTGAGCGAAACTCCGGCCGGATCTCCTCATGGATGGAACCCGGATAGGCGATAAACCTGGACTAGAGACTTGAGTGTTTAGGTAGGTCGTGGTCTACACCCACGTCGGCTTTCGCTTGAAGTCTGCCGAGCACATGTCGTGTGCAGACGCTAAGTGGTGGAAACATGTATGAAGAAGTACACCCCTGCAGGGTTAACATCATCTATTCGAATAGCCGTGTCCGCGGAAAAGGACTTCTGGGTTGCTTATATCAGTTCATAGACAAGTGAAAGTGGATACTTTAAAATGCGCAAGATAAGCGTGAGTGCTATGGATGGCGTTCTCGTAGGGGGACGGGAGCGAATCCATAGTGGTGTATTGATATGGTGAATATGTGGACTCGTGTGCGCCACCTCAAAAGAGTCGCATGCAGTCGTAGTTTAGGATAGCCACCGAGTCAAAGCTGGCTTGCTGCAGTCAAACTCCACCATCCCCTCTGTTGATAATGATGCATATGTAGTTAGTTCTGATGTAAGTCTTGCTGGGTACATTTGTACTCACGTTTGCCTATTTTATGTTTTTGCAGAGAGACTTCAGTCTCACTAGTAGTTCCACGTGGACTTCGACGTTTAGCTTGTTACCTCAGCTACGATCTTGTGCCTCGGCAGGATTTGGTAGATAGTCAGGCTTCTCAGCCTTTTTCATTTATAGATGTCTGTACTCAGACATGATAGCTTCCGCTTGTGCTTTGACTTGTATGCTCTGAGTGTTGGGTCATGAGACTCATGTTTGTAATATCTCGCTCCTCGGAGCCTATTGAATAAACTACTTGAGTCGTAGAGTCATTTTGTGATGCCATGTTGTATTTGCACATATCGAGCATATTGTGTGTATGTTATTGAAATGCTTGGTATGTGTGGGATCCGACTATCTAGTTGTTTATCTTTAGTAGCCTCTCTTACCGGGAAATGTCTCCTAGTGTTACCGCTGAGCCATGGTAGCTTGCTACTGCTCCGGAACACTTAGGCTGGCCGGCATGTGTCCTTCTTCGTTCCTGTGTCTGTCCCTTCGGGGAAATGTCATGCTTTGAGTACCGGAGTCCTGTTAGCCCGCTACAGCCCGGTTTACCGGAGTCCTGCTAGCCCAGTGCTACAGCCCGGACCCACTTGCTGATGACCGACACGTTCGAAGCTGGGTCATGGATGCCTGTCCCTGTAAGTCTGTGCCACTTTGGGTTTACGACTAGTCATGTCAGCCCGGGCTCTTTATCATATGGATGCTAGCGACACTATCATATACGTGAGCCAAAAGGCGCAAACGGTCCCGGGAAAAGGTAAGACGACACCCGTGGGAATACCGTGCGTGAGGCCGCAAAGTGATATGAGGTGTTACCAGCTAGGTCGATGTGACATCGAGTCGGGGTCCTGACAGCATTGGTATCAGAGCTTGACTGCCTGTAGGATTACCAAGCCAAACTGGTCGAAGTTGAGTCTAGAAATTCTTTAGTTATATAAGGGAATTGATTGTGGGATGGAACGTAAGGCTCTTTTTACTCCTTATACCTCATGCCTTCTGATCTGAGTCATCTTATCTTTCCTACGGGGTTAAGAAACTAGGATTTCTCTTCTTTCTATCAGGATCACGTATTACTAGTCCGTAGACTTATAAGATTGTTGGATTTAAGCCTCGTTTCAGTTCCTACTACTTCCGTATGTTAATTGTTGATCTCGAAACCTTGATATTGTGCTTCTGAGTGGTTATGCCACCATTTTTGTGAATGTCTCAAATCTTTTCGGAGCATTTACAGCCGTTATGCTGTCCGAGTCATTCCAGGTTTCTAAATAGTCTGATGCATTTGCAAAATCCTTTCCCTCTGGTTTCGATGCTCCTTTATGCCAGCTCAATCACACTAATTGTTGAGTTGAGGTATTCTATTGCCTTGACATTTATGTTGGAGTTACTATTATGACCCTAGGTATTTAGGGGATCATCTAGTAATTTAGCCATGATTTGTGTTCCCAGTGTGATGATTCTGGCCATCATTCTCGAAAGCATCCTGTGATGCTACTTAGTAGTAGGTATTCTACTCCTTGAGCTTTGAACCCGAGATTCACTCTACTTACTTCATGTTGATAGTGTTTGCTAGTTCCTTCAGGATATTAGTAACTTTGCGATAGTCCTCGAGGTCCATGGTATTTCCTTCTTCCAAATACTATGAACCGCTTATGGCAGATGTTTATTGGATCAAAAGATCACAATTAGAGTACTCTTGAGGAGTTCTCCATTCATAAATCGTGACTCTGCCAGTTCTACCTTTCTGCATGGGTTATCCGGAAGAAACATGTTGAACTTGGTTCGACATACTAATCTATGCGTCCACAACTCAGAAAATTATATGATCCTTTGAGTTGATCTCTTTAGTTGCATTCTGACCCTCGTCTATCAATTGATAGTCAAGAGTATGCGTGCGTTCGTTTATCGATGCCTAATACTCTTGTGGTCCGTCAAGCCATTCTATCGCAGAACGACTAGGAGAAACAAACTCCAGTACCTCTTCCATATCCAGGATTGGGTCAAAGAAGTTGTGCCCCGCAGATCAAATTGCTAATCCAGCCTTTGATCCTGTTCTACCCTGAAGTATTACCATCTTTATATCGGGATTGTTATAGGAATTGCACACCATCCTATGAACTCTTGGTACAGTGATACTTCTTGCCATCATTGTTCATTCCTCGGTTCCGTGTTGTTGCAGCCGGAGTGCCGACAAGTGAATCATGATGTGTGAACTCAATACTCCTAGCAACCCCATTGCTTGGTAGTTAATGGACAATAATCTTATTCTTAGTATGTTGGTTATTGAATCACCATTCTAAGATTGATCGTGCTACCTAGTCTTTATTTCCTGGTGCACTCTTTGATTGATGAGTTAGGATTTTGTCAAGTCCTCGCTCATTTGATCATATCATCTTGCTCTGAAAAGCAAGATTGTTCTCGAGCTTAGTAACATATCGGTGGTTCGTGATTTTCCGAATATCTTCTCGAAAGTATCACCAGGTTGTCGCCTGACTGTTATGTTAAGCTCGTGATCAAGTTGGTTTATCCTGTAAACCACCCTTTCTCCAAGAATCCGTGTTGGATACCCCTGAGCTAGTTGGTTAAGCTATGCATCAACTTGGAGAGTTGGAAGATAGAAGCTTGCCCGATTTAGTTCATCCAAAGGGATATCCTTGTGTAGTGTGTGTTGAAGAAAGATGATATCTCCATCGATTGGTCCTTGTGATCAGTTGCTGGACCTATTGTCTTATCAATCCTTTGATTTGAGTGTGGGCTATCGTCAAATCAAATCAGTACCAACGATGCTCGTAATGTTGTCTTACTCGTGGCTGATCCCTCGAGCATACACCCCTACATCTTTGGTCTGACCAATGCTATCACTTGTTCACTTAACTATGGAATTCCTTTTAAAAGGAAACCCGGATGAATTGTTGTTGAGCCCATTGACAACATCCTTATTCCCTCCATGATTTTGTTGAACATTAAGTTAGTGTTGGAAACTTTTGAAAGCATTTCTTCATGCTAGTTCATGAAGCATATGTTCGAATGTAAGAAGTGACTTCCTCCAATTCATGTGCATCTGATGCAAGTTGCCGCCATGGATTCGAGAAAGTCAATGTAGCTTCTTTGGAATCATTCCAAATCAGTCATGCACACGTGCGAAGAATGCTGTGGTTTGAAGACTTGCAACCTTCAATCTATATGTATCCCTAGCACACCAAGCCACTGATTGATTTGTTCAAGGAGAAGGAGTTCCTCCATAAGAGCTAATCCGGACTTATGAAAGAACTTCGATATCCTCGCTGATGGTTCCCAACCTGAACTCGGTAGTGTTTTATTATAAGACTACTTTGTGGTCATGCTTGTCTTGGACAACGTGTTCACATGTTTGTAGCAGAACCAGCTCATGTTTTGGAGCTTGCTTTCGTAGTTCATCTTCCGAGAATCTCGCAACGTCATCTCGTCGATTTGTGTTGCAAACTTTCGTTTTTCTTCCTAGACTCGATGAGTCTGGAATATCCTGACACCAACCAGATCTGAATCTCAGGCAGATATGATGGTTTGGAACATTTCCCAAGAACTATAATATTGGTCTCACGATAACCGATAAAGTGGATGTCATGGCCAACACACCCAGCCGGAAGACCTGTTATTATAATATCTTGATTGATGGAATTGGTCACCTCCCCATAGGGATTTCGTAGGATTTACTCCCTAGTTGCCCCTATGGATCTTTGTGTTCCCGAAGTCGGACCTTTACTTGATGTTCTAGATACCAAACCATTTCAATGAATGGGATACACTAGCACATCAAGGAGAACATTAGAAGCGGAGTGCTAAATGTCTCTCGGTCGATCATCCAGATTTTGTTTCCTTGGCCTCGCTAAGGTGAAATCTGAGAAGGTGTTATCTTCCTTTGCATCTGCATCGTCCATCGCTATTCATCATGGTAGTATGTTGTGTTGTCAGCACCCTTGACGCGGTTATTGATAAAACCTTGATGATTGTGGAAATGCTCAAGTTCTTGAGAGCACGCACAAGCGCTAGGTATTATCGCCGGCATTAACCGGGATTGCTCCTAGTCCCTTCGGTTATGCTATAACCACTCCAACAGTGAATTCACTCTTTATTGTTGGGTTCTTCCCCAGTTACCAGAATCATTCCCAGCATTTGCATTTTGTTCCCAGCTTGCACCGCCAAAGTGCCATTCTACCATGGGTCTCTTCCACCTCCGGTGATAAGCAAATTCATCCATTACGTTGTCTTCAACAAGGTAATCCACATCATCCAAGTCCGAGTATGCCATTCTACCGACCCCCTCCAAATGATCGCTTGTGATTACCTTAGGCTGGTATGAAGAGTTTCAATGATCTCTGAATCAAAAGTAATTCTTTTTGCCACTTAAGGTAATACTCTACAATCACCTTCCTCCAGGATGTTTCGTCGTGGTATCATGGCAACTCAACTCCTCGCTACGTTGACAATCGTTTACCACCTTCTTAAGTGTGGAATTGTTGTCCACCTAGTGAACCTTCGTCATCCGTCTCTTTCCACCCCTCTTGATGTGTAACTCGTGTCTCAACCCGAGAGATGGTCCTATGTCTCATTCCGTGAGTTGTTCGATCTTCGACCCTTCTAGAGTCTCCTTCTTCCCTCCATGTCATGTTGGCAGGATTTCTCAGAGCAAGACATCAAGACAATGATGGTGAATGAATCAACGTTCAACTGAAGTGCACCCTGGATCGTGAAGATTATACTAGTTGCGTTTACCTTTCACCTTACCCTACGCCTAAATCTCGAGACGAGATTCTTGTTTAGTGGGGGTGAGTTGTCTCATCCCTAGCTTCTGGCATTGCTCTAGCCTAGCCTCATGTGTGCATCATGTTTAACTTTTGAATGAACTTGAAATGGGGATTGCTCAAACCCTAGCATTAAAGGAATTCACTAGGTTCACCTAAAATACTTTCAAGCAAGTCCAAGTGGCTTTCAAAAATGTTCATGATTTTTGACAAAGGTGAAAAACCTCTACCAAAAATGATGCTAATATTTTTGGGCCATTATGGATTTTTGAATAATCCATATTGTATTTGAATTGGGGCATTTAAATACTATTAATATTTTTAAATGCTCCAACAATTCTGAAAATAGTTAAGGGCCTCTGTAATAATTCATTTAATGGCCACAATTATTTGCAGGATTTATTAAAATGATTTGGGCTATAAACTAAATCAGAGACAAAACTACAGAAATAGAAAAGAGAAATAAAACAGAACAAAAATAAGAGGGAGAAGGACATACCTGGCCTCACCCGTGCAGCCCACCAG
>NC_057813.1:642053468-642058562 GCF_018294505.1 Triticum aestivum
TCACAGTGACGTGGTGCTGACGCCATAATTCATTTTCTGGAATTATTCTAATTCTAAATATTCAGGAAATATCAGAAAATGCCCTAAACTTCAATAAATCATAGAAAATTAACCGTAACTCCAAATGAAATAAATTATATATGAAAAATTATCAGAAAAATTCAAGGAATCCATCTGTACCATTTTCATGCATGTTAGAACAACTTATAGCTGCTGTTTAGCACAAATCAATTAAAGGGCATTTAAATAATCACATATGGAGTTTGAATTTGAATCTTGTATTCAAACCAACTTCATTTAACATGCTGCTAGTTGCATTAGCCCAAAACACATTCATTTTGCCATGACATGATCATGCATCATATTGTGCATTGCATTGATTGTGTTCCTTTCTGTGTTGCCGGTATTTGTCCCCTCTCGATAGAGGTGATACCGATGATGTGATCGTTGACACTGATGAAGACTCAATGTTATCTTCAAAAGTGCCAGGCAAGCAAAACCCCCTTGTTCATTCCGATACAATCCTACCCTCTCGCTCCTGCTCTCTTTTACTGCATTAGGACAACACCGATTCAACTGTTACATGCTGCGGTAGTTGAACCCCTTTATCCTTTGCATGACCTGTCATTGCCACAGTAAATAGATGAAACCCACTAGCATGAGTAGGAGTTGTTTGAGCCCTGTTGTGCCTACTCATTCATGCTTGTTTGTCATGCCTGCTATTGCTTAGAGTTGAGTCAGGTCTGATTCATCGGGGATGAATCAGAGGCGTGTGAACATGTCCTACCGTGTGTGAGCTAAGTGTGTGAACACGATTTGGTAAAGGTAGCGGTGAGAGGCCATGTAGGAGTGCATGGTGGGTTGTCTCATTGCAGCCGTCCTCAGGAACTGAGTTCTGTGTTTGTGATCCATGATTCAGTTACTACCATGCATTGGGCCCTGAAATATGACCCCGCTCGACTTCTTATTCACCCTAGCTCTCTGTCCAGGAGTTGCAAGTAGTTTCTGGTGTTTGTAGCTTACTGGAGGCCGTGGACAGCGCTGACCGTAGGGGTGGGCTGTGATGCGGTAGGTACGTGGCACGGAGTACCGGATGCCCGTTTGGTATCTCGGGAACCCTGTTCACATCGTTTGGGGCTGTGAGCGAAACTCCGGCCGGATCTCCTCATGGATGGAACCCGAATAGGCGATAAACCTGGACTAGAGACTTGAGTGTTTAGGTAGGTCGTGGTCTACACCCACGTCGGCTTTCGCTTGAAGTCTGCCGAGCACATGTCGTGTGCAGACGCTAAGTGGTGGAAACATGTATGAAGAAGTACACCCCTGCAGGGTTAACATCATCTATTCGAATAGCCGTGTCCGCGGAAAAGGACTTCTGGGTTGCTTATATCAGTTCATAGACAAGTGAAAGTGGATACTTTAAAATGCGCAAGATAAGCGTGAGTGCTATGGATGGCGTTCTCGTAGGGGGACGGGAGCGAATCCATAGTGGTGTATTGATATGGTGAATATGTGGACTCGTGTGCGCCACCTCAAAAGAGTCGCATGCAGTCGTAGTTTAGGATAGCCACCGAGTCAAAGCTGGCTTGCTGCAGTCAAACTCCACCATCCCCTTTGTTGATAATGATGCATATGTAGTTAGTTCTGATGTAAGTCTTGCTGGGTACATTTGTACTCACGTTTGCCTATTTTATGTTTTTGCAGAGAGACTTCAGTCTCACTAGTAGTTCCACGTGGACTTCGACGTTTAGCTTGTTACCTCAGCTACGATCTTGTGCCTCGGCAGGATTTGGTAGATAGTCAGGCTTCTCAGCCTTTTTCATTTATAGATGTATGTACTCAGACATGATAGCTTCCGCTTGTGCTTTGACTTGTATGCTCTGAGTGTTGGGTCATGAGACTCATGTTTGTAATATCTCGCTCCTCGGAGCCTATTGAATAAACTACTTGAGTCGTAGAGTCATTTTGTGATGCCATGTTGTATTTGCACATATCGAGCATATTGTGTGTATGTTATTGAAATGCTTGCTATGTGTGGGATCTGACTATCTAGTTGTTTATCTTTAGTAGCCTCTCTTACCGGGAAATGTCTCCTAGTGTTACCACTGAGCCATGGTAGCTTGCTACTGCTCCGGAACACTTAGGCTGGCCGGCATGTGTTCTTCTTCGTTCCTGTGTCTGTCCCTTCGGGGAAATGTCACGCTTTGAGTACCGGAGTCCTGTTAGCCCGCTACAGCCCGGTTTACCGGAGTCCTGCTAGCCCAGTGCTACAGCCCGGACCCACTTGCTGATGACCGACACGTTCGAAGCTGGGTCATGGATGCATGTCCCTGTAAGTCTGTGCCACTTTGGGTTTACGACTAGTCATGTCAGCCCGGGCTCTTTATCATATGGATGCTAGCGACACTATCATATACGTGAGCCAAAATGCGCAAACGGTCCCGGGAAAAGGTAAGACGACACCCGTGGGAATACCGTGCGTGAGGCCGCAAAGTGATATGAGGTGTTACCAGCTAGGTCGATGTGACATCGAGTCGGGGTCCTGGCATTGGGGCTGATAATATTTCGCACCTCAGCTATCTGAGGCTCGGTGAAGGCGGGAGCTGGAGGCGTCTCCTGAGAACTGAACGCTTGACGACGCCTGTTGCAATTGGATTTCTCCGTCGTATCAGCTAGATTGCGGTCGTCTTGGTTGGGTACTTGAGAAAGAGGCCCGCAGAACTCGTCAGCGTACTCATGTTCGGCAAAGTACTTATCGACATTGGTAAATGTACCGTCGTTGTTGTCGTCGTCATCCGAATCCTGTGCCATAGGGATGTCCGTATCCTGTGCCATAGGGATGTCCAGCAGGTCCGGTAGCGTTGCGGCGTTCTTGCCATGGCTTGGCGCCGGCACGACTGGCGGTCTAGTCTGTGGGGTGGTGTCCCCCGCCCCCAAACGAATCTGGCTCTTCGGCCAAAGAAGGGGCCAGTTTACGCAGGCGCTGAGGGTCATCTCATCTTCTTCGTCGGCCCCAGCAGGTCGAATCAGAGGTAACAACTCGTCGCAGCTTGGCAGCACCCGAACCACTTCAACCCTATACACTGTGGGTGCCATCGGATTACCGTGGAACATGCGATTGCCCGGTTGAACGATTCTTCCCTTGGCGACATCGACCAACTCGCCGCCCACGAAGTGCAGAAGAGTGCAAGGAACGTCGGCGATGCCATGCAAAAACATGTAGGGTGTCAGGGATGCCCAGTCAAAGGCAAGGAGATGAAGTCATCGGCCGAGAGGCTTAGTTACCGTGATGCCGTCGAGCTCGGCTAATGTCGAGGCACCGCCAATGGCGGGCGTGCAACTGATGGAGGGGGCGCTTGTTGGCGAGGTGCCGGCTGGCATACACCCGGGTGCATTAAGCTCCAATGCCCGTGCCGGCGCCGGACACACGAATACCGCCTCCGCCGGAGACACCAATGGCGCCGCCTGCGGGCTGTGCGAGTTGCTGGCCGTGAAGCTGGGAACCGGGGGAGGCCCCTGTTGGCCTACCGCAATACACGTCGGCAGCCCATGAATCAACGTAGGCACCATGGCGTTGAGCTTCGTTCCGAGTTGTTGTTCCACTTGCTCTTGGACAAGCTCCGGAATTCGCGCCACTTGTGCCTTGAGTGCTTCAACCTCGCGTGTCTGGCTTTCCGAGCTAGTCTTTTTCTCCTTCCGCACACCAGCGGTATAGTATGACCCCCATTTTGTGGACAAGCCTTTGCCGGCCACACGACCAACTAACGTCGGCTTAGTGAGCTTATCCTTGTTTTTCATTACGTTCAACGCCCTATTTAAAGGGGTGTCGAAAGGGGAGCTCTAAGACGACCCCGCGCTACTGCTTTCAGTTTCCTGTGGAAGGAACGTGAACCATTTAGAAATATTGGGGATTAATTAGAGTGCAACCATATGGAGCTAATTACGCGGGGGTGTATTCCTTACCAGAACAAGCTCAAGTGCCCTGGTCTTCGGATCCGTGGTAAGCTCCTTTGTTATCGGGTCCTTCTTGTACCGGGCCCTGACAAAGTTCCTGGTCTGCTTGTCACCGCTGTATTTCTCGAAGCGGGGCGGTAGGCCTTGCTAGGCACGCTCCGCGTCCTCCTTGTCCCATATAGGCTCCGCCACTCTGTAACCGCCGGGACCGAGTTTGTGTTCCCCTAAGTTCAACTCCCCCATTTCTTTCCCCCACTGACTTGATTCGGAGGTTGCGCTGCTCTCGCACTTGATCTTGAACTCCTTGTAGTCATCTTCTCTGATCAAAGAATATTTCGCCTTGATCTTCTCATAACTATAACCTTTATCAATCATTCTCTTCACCGCGCTTCTCCAAGTAGACAGGGCCATGCTCATCCTCGTGAGGGCGGCACTGTTCACTTTATTCCCTGAGAGGCGTGTGTTTTCAAAATCGGCGGGGAACTTGTATCGTTCGTGTAGCTTCGTGAAGAGGAGGTTGCGCAAATTCCCTCGGTCCTTATGCTTAAGGTTCTCGGTGTTGATCGAGATGGTGCTCCGGAGAATGCACCCGAGCTGAAGCGAGTACCACTTGACTATATGTTTGGGCTCCGTTGGATGCCCGTCGGAGTCCACTTGAGTAAATTCCTCCTTGAGAGTGCTAAGCGCATTCGGGCGCCGGTCCTTCCTTTGCTTCTTCGGTTGGCTGCCATCTGTGTGTGCGCCGCCATCATCAGTGGTGGCATCCTCAGCGGCACCATCAGTGGTGTTATCCCCGACGCCACTAGGGGTTGTGTAGTCAGGATCGGTGTCTTTTTTTTGAGATAGCAATGGCGCACCAGCTAGAGGTGTGCCATAAGTAATTTTATTATTATTATTTTCTGTTGCCTCTAATAATTTTTTAGAAAATGAATATGAATATGAAATAGTAATAATTTTTTTTAAATATCATCAAATTTGTTATTTGAAAATATTTATGAATATGAAAAATATCATCAAATTTATTATTTGAAAATATCATGAAATTTTTTATTTGAAAATATAATCAAAATTGTTTTTTATTTTTAGTTGCATTCATTTGTGACGCTGGAGCGGGGGAGGGTGCGGGGGGTCGGCGGCGGC
>NC_057813.1:642058978-642070456 GCF_018294505.1 Triticum aestivum
GGGGGGTGTTCGGCGCCGAGGGGGATCTGGCGAGGGGGATCGAATAGCTATCAAGAGGGAAGGGGATCGAGATCGAGTGTCCTCATGAATATTCAATATTTTTTCATATTGAATATGAAAAAATATCATCAAATTTGAAAAAATATTCATGAATTCAAAAAGTGCCCATGAAATTTAAAAATATTCATGATATCAAAAAGTGCCCGAGAAATGAAGATTACGATTTAAATACAATCGATCTTAGCTAGCTATCTGTTCACAATCTTCTTGCCTTTCTTTTTTGCAAATGGAGTTCTTCTGTGGATCGGACGTCCTTTAGGTAGGGTGGTCCTGCTTCTTCTTGTGGTGTGTTCTGCTACTTCATTGCCATCGTCATGTTCGATCTTCGGGTCGCCGTACTTGTCGAAGTCTTGCTCATTAGCTACTCCATCCATTCCGATGATCTTCCTTTTGCCTCTCCTCACGACAACATGACTGGGCTTTGGCGGGTCGGTAATTAAGAAGCATTGGTCCACTTGGGAAGCCAGTACCCATGGCTCATTTTTCGCGGTGACGTTTGCGCCCGCGGTCTTGGATTTGGCTTCGGGTATAACCATGGTGGTGAAATAATGGTCTTATTTTAGGACGCTCTTGGCCCATCTGACACGGAACATCGGGACCTTCTCTCCAGCGTAGCTCAGCTCCCAGATCTCCTCGATCCTTCCGTAGTATTTGTCCTTGTCGTTGCCGGTATAGGATTCCATCGTTACCCCAGAGTTCTGATAACCATCGCTCTTCATGTCCTTGTTCTCGGTGTAGAATGTGTAGCCATTGATATCATACGCCTCATAGGTCATCAGGTTGTGCTCTGCGCCCTTTGACAAGGCGAATATGAGTTGTTCTTCCACGAAAGAATCCTCATGTAAAGGGTACAACAGAAGCTTCTGCTTGAACCAACGCGTGAAACATGAGTTGTGCTCTTTGATTATATCTCCGTCCGTCCTATATTTCCCTCGGTAATTGTATGTCTTCTCAATAAAGGTTTTGTGCTCTACCACCCAAGGATCGACCACGTCTATGTGTTGTAGCGCGACTAGGATTGCTCTTTCAAAGTCGGCGGGTCGACCCTCGAAGTCGACATGCATTTTGCGGCGACCCTCACGGTGACCCCATCCAGCGAGCCTGCCGAGGTGCCTGTTGACGGAAGACCAACGGGGTTCTCGATGCCTAGATAATTCGTGCAGTAGGAGATGCACTCTTCGGTCAGAAAGCCCCTGGCTATACTTCCCTCTGGACGTGACATGTTGCGAACGTATCCTTTGATGACACCATTCATCCTTTCGAACGGCATCATGCTGTGCAGGAACATCGGCCCGAGTTGGATGATATCCTCCATGGTATGGACCAGCAGATGCACCATAACGTCGAAGAATGCGGGCGGGAAGTACATCTCAAGGTCGCATAGTATCACCGCGATCTCTTCATGTAGCCTTCTGAGTTGCCTCACGCCAATTGACTTCCAAGAGATGACGTCGAAAAATTTGCATAGGCCAAATAGTGTTTCATGGACGTGCACATCCATGATCCCACGGATTGCAACTAGAAGTATCTACGTCATCAGCACGTGACAGTCGTGAGACTTCATCCCGCTTAACTTCTGCTTCGCTGGGTCTAGGTATTTGCTTATCTTCCCCGCGTAACCGTAAGGAAGTTTTACTCCTAGGAGGCAGGTGAAAAACTGCGGTCTCCTCCTGACTTAGAGTGAAGCACGTGGGAGGGTAGTCATTTCCGGTCTTCTTGGCCTTTTTGCCTTTGCGACGACTTTCTGTGTCCTGCTTCGCCTCATCATCATCATCATCATCATCATCATCATCATCAGCGTGAAGCTCCTGCCTGATGCCCATTGATTTCAAGTCTGCCCTTGCTTTCGGCCCATCTTTGGTCCTCTCTGGCATGTTGAACAGGGTACCAAGTAGACTCTCGCACACGTTCTTCGTGATATGCATGACATCAAGGCTGTGAGGCACATGGTGGATCTTCCAGTACGGCAAGTCCCAGAAAACAGACCTCGTTTTCCATACCTTCAGCAGCGGCTCTGGCACCTTTCGCTTCTTTCCCGGCTCTGGCGCCTTTTGCTCTTTCCCGGCAGTGGGCAGTCTTTCCAATTTTTCAACAGCTCGTCTATTTCCTCACCGCTCCTCGTACACGGGCGTTTTCAGGGTTCGGTTTCACCATCGAACAGATCCTTGCGTTTCCTCCACGGGTCATCCTCGCGAAGCCACCTTCGATGTCCCATGAACACGGTTTTCGAAGACCCGGGATCTCTATCTAGCTGGCGATACATTGTGTCATCCATGCACCTTACGCATCCAGAAAATTCGTGGACTACCTGCCCCGCGAGATATTCGTAACCGAGATAGTCGTGCACCGTCGTGAGCAGTGCGGCTCTCATAGGGAAATATTCTTTCTCTGCGGCGTCCCATGTATTGGCTAGCGTTTTCCACAGCGTGTCTAGCTCCTCCTTCAGCAGCCCCAGATACAGATTGATGTTGTTCCCTGGTTGTTTCGGCCCTTCAATTAGCATACTCATGAGAATGTACTTCCTCTTCATGCACAACCAGGGGGGAAGGTTGTACATCCATAGTAACACAGGCCAGGTGCTATGTGTGCTTCTCTGGCTGCCAAATGAATTGACTCCATCCGTGCTCGCGCCCAGCACGATGTTCCTTGGATCCTTCCCAAATTCTTGGTATTCGAAGTTCAACGCTTGCCACTGGCTCGCATCCTTAGGGTGACTCAGCATCTTGTCTTTTTTATTTATCTCCGGATCATTTCCGTCATCTTCCCTCTTCTTCTCCTCCCTATCCGCGTGCCAACGTAGGAGCATTGCTACCTTAGGGTCCGCGAAATACCGCTGCAGACGAGGAGTGATCGGAAAGTACCACACCAATTTACGAGGAGCTTTCTTCCTCTTCTTGTATCGAGTGACGCCGCACACCGGACATATGGTAGACTCCGTGTGCTCGTCCCGATAAATGATGCAATTGTTCATGCACACATGGTATTTCACGTGCGGTAAATCCAGAGGACACACGATTTTCTTCACCTCCTCGAAACTGGTCGGGCACTTGTTCCCCTTGGGAAGACGTTCGTGCCAGAATGGCATGTTCTCGCCGAAGCATGCATCTGTCATTTTGTGTTTTATCTTCATCTCCAGAGCCATGAGCGTTACTTTCAGGCGGGTATCCTAGGGCCTGCATCCTACATACAATGGAGTAACCGCGTCTATCTCCAGTTGATCCAGCTTGGCTTTCTCTCAGGCGGTAGCTCTTGCGTTATCCGTCTGCTTGAGAAGCAACTCTTGAATACCCAGCCTCCATCGTCGTCTGCTCCGGCATCTTCATCTTCATGATCATGCCCTTCGTCTTGATCTTCCTCATCATCATGTACGATATCTTCTACATGATGACTGTGTACAGCGTCACCGTCGTGATCATGTCCTGGAGATTCTTCGTCTTCTCGCCCGCCCTCGCCGCGGTGGTTGTCTTGTTGCCCTTTCTCATTTCTTGCCCGGCCCCCATGGACGACTTCATAGTCATCTTCATCACCATGCCACCGATAGCCATCCATGAAACCACGCAAGAGCAGGTGGTCCCGCACCTGCCCGGAATCCGGGTGCGCAATAAGGCTCTTCAGCTTGCATCTTTGACACGGACATCTTATCTCTGTCTTGTTCTTTTGAAGCATCTCGGCCATCGCGGAGCTCAAAAACCTATTCACAATGCCTTCGGTCATCGTGCGGACCATGGTCGCCTGCGGGTAGAGCAAAACGATATTTTAGAACCAAGAAAAAATTTGGCATGACCTTCCCTAAAAATAGGACCAAAAAGAATGCATAGTGCCAAAATTCTCGCCGAAACGGAAATGAATCAACATTCCGGCAAAATATTGGCAACTATCGCATTTCAAATACCGGTACCTGCAAAGACAAATATATATGCAACACCACAAACATATGCAACATCACAAACATACATAGATCTAGCTAGGCCACAAAAAGTGCATGTGCATGTTGTTGGAGCGAGCTAGGGAGAAAAAAAGTAGATCTACAACATGAAGATAGCTTTCCCCTTCCTTACCTATCGAAAAAAAGGTAATTTCACCACTTAATTTTGATGAATCTATGGTGCAAATGAGGTGAGGAGGAGGAGGCAGCCGAAAGTTTGGAGAATGAGGTGGAGGGAATGAAGTGGGGAAAGTGAGTGGGTAGGTGTGGCTGTCCAAAATATCTTGTTGGGGTCCCAGGTTACTAATGGTGCACCACCAGCAAATGCGCCATTAGTATGCCTGCTTACTAATGGCGCACCTGCAGGTGGTGCGCCATTAGTGGTTTTGGAAAAAAGTAAAAAATATATACTAATGGCGCACTATCTGTCTAGTGCGCCATTACTAGTTAGAACTAGTAATGGCGCACCTCGCTCGGATGCGCCATTAGTATGTATGGAAAAATGGGAAAAAAATTATTACTAGTGGCGCACCGTTTTTCTGGTGCGCCATTAGTGTCTTCCACACTAATGGCGCATCTCCAGAGGGTGCGCCAGTAGTATATAGTAGTGGTGCACCACCTGACAGGTGCGCCATTAGTGCCCATTCCATCTATAGCCCTTTTTGTAGTAGTGACACCATCAAAAGACTACATGGATTACAAGCTCATTGCCTTGTTCAACATGGGATTAGTCTATCTGGAATCCAGTCGCCATACATGGTTATGGCTCATCATCAATCCTGTTGAGGCAAATTTTCTGTCTGAAGCTATAGTGCATGATGGCATAGTTTACGCGGTCGACCCACAGATTGGCTGCCTATACTGGTGGAATCTATCGTCGTGTAATTGTTCTATATCATCTCATGTTTACCTTATGAATACGACTGCCTGTTCATTTGTTACAAATTTAGAATGCATAGCATGTATATAACCACATCATTGCTATATGTTCCTCTTATTTCCTAGATTTTTATGACCACACATGTTATTGTTAGAGTTTATATGAAAACAATTGGCATCTAATGATTGTTAGAATACATATTATGAGCATAACATCATGATTGCTATATGTTACTCTCGTTTACTAGATTTTTATGACAACGCATGTTATTGCTTAGAGTTGATATGAGAATAGTAGTAGTAAGTGCTATGGTAGAATATGAGTAGGCGCTGTCATAGCTGTTTTCCTCTCATTGTTACATGATGTTTGAACCATGACATGTTGCTTTAATATGAAAGCCATTGGCTTATTTTTTAACTTGGGTATGATTATGACCACGGCATTGCAATTCTCTGTCTATGATATGTGTCACTGTTATAATAATCTTAATTCCACACATACTCTGAACATGATTGTTTATTTTTCTCCTTTTGGTCTCCAATTTTAATTGTTGCAGCAGACGCAAATGCGCTGGCCTTCATGATTCCAGGACCTGGAATCATACCAGCCGATGGGTTCTGTTTTATCGCTCGTTCAGCTGACGGTGCTCATTTGATGCTCATTCGCACATACCAAATTGACCAAACCATTACATCAAACCACATGCAGTACAATGCGTGGGGCGTTCATGACATTGATGGCTATGGCTGCTTCGTGTTAAAGAAAGATCCCAGCTCTGTTGGGCCAGGCATATTCAACTGGAGGCGGGTTTACAACCTCGGCAACCACTCCTTGTTCCTCGGGCTCAATTATCCGATCATCCAACCAATCATCGATCATATCACCGGCGATGGTTACTGTGCTATGCAACTTCCATTCGCGAGGGGGGGCCATGTTTACACATCATACCATGGGTTTCATGAATCACCATATCCAGAGATTCATCGACACAGCTTGTTGCCAGGTAATCTTTAGTGTGTGAAAGGCATCAAGCTTCCATGCGATGGATGGCTTTTGCAAACCCGACATGCAGTGATGTGGTTCATGCCAACAGCAAATATGCACAACTTGATTCGTGCTGATATCTAGACTGAGCCATGTATTCTGCTGCTGTAGCACGACCCTCTTTTGTTGGATATTATGTACTGTTGTTAGTTTGAAGCACTCCTCTGGTTTCAAGGATAGATACCTTCCTGGGATCAAGTGCATCCTAACTCACCTGCGTAGGATGTACTGATAATGATGATGGAGATGCTGTGCAGAAGCCATATATATACATATATATCAGTTAGGCTTCAAGTGCGTACTTGTTAGTTAAACCTATGTATAAATTGTGACACTAAATACGACTAGTAAATAGTACAGTAGTAGTACTAGTATACATCGGTCAAATTATTCATCATGTCCACACATTGAATTGACGTGACAACACGCTGCACGTGAGGTGACACAAGAATCCCGACGACGTGTTCGGGTATTCCAAACTTCAGATTTGGAGTACCACTTATCTGTCGAAATCTTTTTTTTTCGAAACGGAGGCAAAATATTTGCCTCATCCATTAAATAAGAGGAGAATAGAGTTTAGAGTTTTTACAAGCGCCCTTGCAAAATGGCATGGCAATTACTCTCGTACAACTGTCGAAGAAACCCGAGTTTTTACTCTGTCGAAATCTTTCATCATTCACTTAAAACAGTCGATTGGTCATACATTGAGTACCATATAACTGGAATTACCGATGCAAGTCGAAGAAGGACTGGCCGGTACTACCGGCTGGCGTCAAGTTCGATCCCACGGATCAGGAGCTGATCGAGCACCTTGAGGCCAAAGTGAGTGTTGACAGCGCGAGATTTCAGTCTCTCATCGATTTGTTCATACCAACCATCGACAGCGAGCACGACATATGCTACACCCAACCTGAGAAACTTCCACGTAAGACACCGATCGGTTGTCTACTTGCACACACATATTCCTTTGTTTATAGCTCTATTTTTCTTTTTAGACGCAGACCTGGTGAAACAATTACAATTTGACAGTTAATAAACGTGAAACAAGTGACTGGAACATGCCAAAGATGTTATGAAAATGCCAACTAGGTACACTAAAACATGTATTCAACAATACTGCAGGTATCACACTAAGTGGCCTAAGGAAGCATTTCTTCCAGCGCAATTCCAGGGCGTTCAAAAGGGGCACATGGACGTGTCGCAAGATACAGTCATAGTGCGGCACACACGCGATGTGGCACAAGACCGGCAATACCTTGCCTCGATGGTCAACGGCCGCCAGACGGGCAACAAAAAAGGTTCTGGTGCTGCACACCAACAAGAACTTCGACCAGCAGAGGACCAACTGGGTGATGCACCAGTACCACATCGGGGACCTAGAGCAAGAGAAGGAGCGGGATCTGGTCCTCTGCAAGATTTTCTACCAGACGAACACTAGGGCCAGGAGTAGTTTGGTATTGGTAGTTGTACTACCTTGTCGTCCGCAAGTTGGTATTGTTGTTAACGATCTTTTGGTATGAACTTGCATTTGCTTCCAACCATCATGCCGAGGTTCGACGTGGATATAAAGCTGAATCATTTGTTTCGAAACGAATTCTCAGGCACCTGATTTTTATTTGATGGGTAGCATAAGCACCCGCCGTTCGAATTCCCAGTTCTGCAATTTTTTCGAAACAAGTGTATGCACTTATTATCACGATAAACAAAACAATATTCGTGCTGCATCCCAGTTATCAGTTTGTGCTTGAAGAATTCTCTCGTTTATTGAGCACGTATATTGTTTTTTCAGGTCGAGCAAGTTTCAACTGGGCTTTAGACTGACCAGGGTTGGTTTTGTTTTTAACAGGCCCAGCCTATGACGACAACAGGGCACAAAGATCCAGCAGGTATCTACTGGCCTCTGGCCTGCCAGCGTTAGTTATATTTTGTCTTACAACATCCGTAGGCAGTTTTGTTACTGAATCAAACACACAACCCAGTTCTATTTTCCTCTTGAAACGCATGTCCAACATCCGTTTTCTAATCTCTACCTATGGTTTTACTAGTTCATATACACGTATCATTATATTGAAAACACATAAAATTCCCTTTTCATATTTACATCCTTATTTTTGTTGTTTTTTCCCACCCAGCGCTGATATTTTTACCACTGGTTTTCCCTTAAACCAACTCAATTTTCCCACGTCTTATTTAGTTACAAAAACAAAACGATTTTTTTGGCAAATTAATAAGTTCTTAAAAAAATGTTTATCATTTCGGGATTACAACAGTTAGGACTCCACCGAAATATGCAAAACAAGGTTGAACTTTTTGACCGTGGTCCTGGGGAGAAAATGGGCTGTAATAAATTACTTAAGAATTAGCAAATGGGCTACAAATTATAAAAAATAGAAAATGGGCTGCAAATTGTAAAAAATAACAAATGGGCTTTATGTTGTCTGCCACAAATTTGGACGCTGACTTGTGGGCCTACTAAGTTCATGCGTACACAAGGTTTCTTAAAAAATAAACTTAGTCGACAATCGACTCTACCAGCGTCAGACCGTTAGATGTCAATCTAACGACAATCGTGCTTCTTCAGTCTCTGATCTTCCTGCCCCAGCCGCCCAAACCAGCGCCATCGGAACCGCCTGCTCCCGCCTCCCGTGGCCGGCAGTGCTGCCGGGCAGACCTCACGGCCCCATCATACTCGCATCCCTGGCCTGTCTATCCCTCTACTCACCCACACCTCCTGTTATTTTCCGGCGACGGCAGCCGAACCAGTCAACCCTCGTACTCTCCACCGCATGGGCAGCCATTGTCGTGTCTTCACCGGCTCCCTGTCGTTCCCTTCGTAGGCCTCGCTGTCCTCCACCGCCCTGGTGCTCTCGGTGCGGCGTGGTCAACGATGTCCATCCAACGGCAATAGTGCTTCTTCAACCTCTGGTCTTCTTGCCCCAGCCGCCCAAAGCAGCGCCGGCCGTGCCACATGCTCCTGCCTCCCGTGGCCGGCTGTGCTGCCGCGGAGGCCTCACCGTCTCCATACTACTCCCACCGCTGGCCAGGCCATCCCTCTACTCACCCACTCCCCATGTTATACTGCGGCGACGGCAGCCTCACACCGCAGCTGAACCAGTGAACCCTCGTACTCCTCTCCGCATGGGCATCCACTGCCGCGTCTTCCCCGGCTCCGCGTCGTCCCCTTCCTAGGCCTCGCCGTCGTCCACCGCCCTGGTGCTCTCGGTGCGGCGTGGTCAATGTGGTCAACAATCGACTTCCATCGGAAGTGTACTGTACATGGAGAGGCTGACAGCTGGGTCCACGGCAGCCGCAAGGAAGTGCCTCCTTATTACGCGCAAAATAATTATTCCTCCACCTGACAGCGGGGACCCACCGGACTGGCTACCAGTATTTCATGGAAAAAAAGTTCCCCCCACTGTTAGCTCGGACCCACCGGAAGTGCCTCCTTATTACGCACAAAAAAATGAATACTCCCCCTGCTAGCTGGGACCCACCATGGTGGGAGGCTGACTTGTGGGCCTACTAAGTTGACGGGGACAGAGGGCTTTGTCAACTTAGTCAATATGAACGATTCGAGCTCCATTGACCGTACGATGTCCATCCAACGGCCGTCATGCTTCTTCAATCTCTGCTCTTCCTGCTCCAGCCGCTCAAACAAGCGCCGGCGGGACTGCCTGCTCCCTCCTCCCCGCGGCCGGCAGTGCTGCCGCGCAGGCCTCACCTCCCCATCGTACTCCTATCACTGGCCTAGCCATCCCTCTACTCACCCACACGGCCACACATGTTGTTATTCTCCGGCGAGGGCAGACGAACCAGTAAACCCTCGTATAGTCGTACTCCCCTCCGCGTGGGAAACAACTGCCGAGTCTTCCCTGCCTCCGTGTCGTTCCCTTCCTAGGACTCGCCGTCGTCCACCGCCCTAGTGCTCTCGGTGCGGCATGGTCAACATGGTCAAGGAACGGCTTCCATCGGACGTGGACTGTGCGTGGAGAGGCTGATAGCTGGGTCCATGGCCGCAGCAAGGAAGTGCCTCGTTATTACGCGCAAAATAATTATTCCTCCACCTGACATCTGGGACCCACCGGAAGGGCCTCTGTATTTCGGACCCACCAGCTATCTTCGCAGGCAAGGAAGTGCCTCCTTATTACGCACAAAAAAATGAATACTCCCCCTGCCAGCTGGAACCCAGCAAAGTGGGAGGTTGACTTTTGGGCCTACCAAGTTGACGGGGACGGAGGGCTTTGTCAACTTCGTCAATATGAACGATTCTAGCTCCTGTTACTATATGATGTTCATCCAACGGCCGTAGTGCTTCTTCAACCTCTGGTCTTCTTGCTCCAGCCGCTCAAACCAGCGCCGGTCGTGCCGCGTGCTCCTGCCTCCCGTGGCCGGCTGTGATGCTGCGGAGGCCTCACCGCCCCCTACTACTCCCACCGCTATCCAGACCATCCCTCTACTCACCCACACCCCCTGTTATTCTACGGCGGCAGCAACCTCACACCACAGCCGAACCAGTGAATCCTCGTACTCCTCATCGCGTGGGCATCCACTGCTGCGTCTTCCCCGGCTCCGAGTCGTCCCCTTCCTAGGCCTCGCTGTCGTCCAACGTCGTGGTGCTCTCGGCGCGGCGTGGTCAACGTGATCAAGGAACGACTTCCATCGGACGTGGACTATACGTGGAGAGGCTGACAGCTGGGTCCACGGCCGCCGCAAGGAAGTGTCTCCTTATTACGCGCAAAATAATGATTCCTCCACCTGACAGCGGGGACCCACCGGACGGGCCACCGTATTTCGTGAAAAAAAAAAACGATTCGCCCCCCTGACTGCTGGGACCCACCAGCTACATCTTCGCATGCAAGGAAGTGCATCCGGGCAAAAAAAAACGATTTGTCCCCCTGACTGCTGGGACCCACCAGCTACATCTTCGCATGCAAGGAAGTTACTAACAGTCGGGACCCACCTGGTCGAAGCGTACGTAGCATTGTCATTCTGGTCGCGAACGTTTACGTACATACTGGTCGATGTAGAGGCGCGCACGTGTCGTAGATGTAGAGGCGCGCACGTGTCGTAGATGTAGAGGCGCACACGTGTCGTAGTAGAGGCACGCACGTAGCACGTACACGTACGTACAGCGGCGAGGGTGCAAGAAAGAAAATACGGCCACGTACGGACATATGGGCAGGGTCTCTAATGCCTATCGCGCATACGTAACTGGCTTTGTCGGAACGGAGAAACAACATCCTCGTCGTGTTCATGGGGAGACAACCTGCTGGGTCGGAACGGAATGCGTGGCCGTGTTCATCGGGAGGGCTTGGACGGAACAGGCGATGGAAACGAGGCTTGCCGTACCGCACTACGGAGGAAACGGCCTTGTGTTCGACCGGCCACGTTCAAGACGGGGTCCTGTTGATCGGGAGGGGCCTGGCGTACCGCAAAACGGAGGAAACGGACCTCCTTCGGTCGAAACAGGGGTCCTGTTGATCGGGAGGGGCCTGGCGTACCGCAAAACGGAGGAAACGGACCTCCTACGGTGGAAGCAGGGGTCCTGTTGATCGGGAGGGGTGTGGCG
>NC_057813.1:642070809-642097253 GCF_018294505.1 Triticum aestivum
ACTGCAAAACGGGGCTCCACGGGATACTGTTCATCTCCACCGTCGACCTCCTCCAGCCTCCACGGGCTACTGTCGACCTCCTACAGCCTCCACGGGCTCCTGTTCATCCAGCCTCCACCGTGCGCTACTCCACCGGCTACTGTTCAACCACCCCTCCACGGGCACCCCTCCACCGTCTACTATTCATCCAGCCCTCCACACCACGGGGTCCTGTTCAACCACCCCTCCACGGCCACCCCTCCACCGTCTACTGTTCATCCAGCCCTCCACACCATGGGTTCCTGTTCATCCAGAGGTAACGTGACCGCTCACTGTTCATTGAACCCCCCCTGCAACGCTCACTGTTCATCCAATCGATCAGCTTCAGTTAGCAGCTGTAGCGAAGGAATCGCTCCATCGGGTTCAGTTAACAGCCATCGATCGATCGCTCGGGTTCAGTAACGCGGAGCCTGCAGTGCAATCTCTCGGGTTCAATTAGAGCCCACCGCCTCCCTCGGCTTCAGTTAGAGCCAACGCCTCGCACACACACACGTATGTATGAGAGAAACGCGCATCGCTCCGCCCCCGACCTCCCACCGTAACCGGCAACTCCCCGAAATTTTGCTCCCCTCGCTTCTACCATGGTTTTTTCCGTCATGGACGGCCCAAAGAATGTCATGCTACTGCGTCTCCAGCCCACCCAGGACGAAAAGCCCATTTTCTGTCATGATTTTTTGTCATAGAAGTAGGAGCCCACCACATCTACGATGATACCGGGTTTTGTCACAATTATCGTCATAGAAGTGTCATATGTATGACAGAAAAAAGTTTGGTTCAGCCCAAAATGTCACAGATGTGTCTTTTTTTGTAGTGACAGTGTCTCCTCGGCCGAAATTGACACCCTCCCCGATTCATACATGGCGGGCGCCAAAAACAAACTCTCGTCAGCAAATATTTGTTGTATGCGAGATTACCATCTGTCGGTGTACTAGAATAGGGGCACTATTCTGTACCCCTTACTAAGTGCATGAGAAGTCTGAGCCGCGGGGCCACGGCCACACTAAGCAGGGAAAGGGAGAGGGCCGAAGCCACAGAAACAATCAGCACAGCACCAAGACCAGAAGACCAAGAGGATAAGGCAATTCTCCCCAGCAAGAGTCTTGCCGGGGTAGGATCCACGGCCCCGACAAGAGTCTTGCTGGGGCAACTTGCCCAGCCCCACGCCAGCAGGATGCGCCGCCCTTGAGCCTAAGTCCTCCAACCTCATTAAGAGCAGGGCTCGGGAGGCACTCCTGTGGTGGCATGCAGATCTTTGTGAAGACAAGAGGCATTCTAAGACAAAGGAGGAACAGAAGGCAACGAAATCACGACAAGATCCTTGTTGATGAAGCACAAAAGACCTCAGGCGACATCCTTGCCAGGGACAACTACAACGCCGTGGCAAGAACCTTGCCGGGGCCCCGGCAAGGCCCTTGTCGAGGACATTCCTGACATCTACGCCAGGCCTGTACCAGCCACGGTCCTGCCCCCGTTCCCTATGCAGCTGCTAGGCCACTAGCTGGGCAGGCACCTACGTGGCAACAGGAGGCTTTCGGACCAATTCAGCACATGCCTAAGTGGTGGCATGCAAATCTTAATGAAGGAGCCGCCACTGCGCCACCTCAGCTGCCTGCCAGCCCCCGTGGCGCCGCCTCAGCTGCCTGCCAGCCCTCGTGGCGCCACCTCAGCTGCCTGCTAGTCTACATGGTGCCACACGCCTCGCTGGCTCGGGCGCATGTCGAAGCAGGGAAGAGCGGCGGCGGACAGGACGTGGGATCGCATTTAATGCACTTTGTCCCATACGGCTATCGAAAGACTTAGACACAGTACCCCGATGCCACCTCCTGGTACCACTGTGGCGATCCCCCTTGCTTATAAAAGGAGGCCCAAGGCATCCAAGAGAAGGGTTCGGATCTTTGGACAAGTTACGCCCACTGTAGCTAGCTCCAAAACAACAATACTCAACAGAGATCTAGGCAGGAGTAGGGTATTACGTAAGTCGCGGCCCTAACCTGGGTAAATCCCTGGTGTCCACTGAATTGACCTCCCATCCAGCTCTCCTCTCGACCCCGCGTCCTGCAACCATAGTAGGGATCTCGTTTTGATCCCATAGGTGTCGTTTCCACCGACATCTTTCGCGCGCCACGTAGGGGGCCGCTGCTTGTTGAGAGAATATGGTTCGGGAGTTGTTCCATTAGTTCTTCGTCGTGATGTCTCCCAAGAACAAGACGATGACGGCGATCGGCTCGTCCGGAGCCGAATCGTCTGCATCGGTGTGGACGAGGAGCGGGCAAGTCGCCGAGAGGACCCAGGGCGCGGCCCAGGAACACCCGTATATCTCTAGCATCCAGGCCCTAGCGAGCGGCGCTGCTCGTGAACAGAGCGACGGGCCGCACCTCGCCGGATCTAGAGATGGAATTGTGCCCCCGCAGGCGGTGCGAGGCCTTCCACAGCTGCCTCCATACCACCAGTTGGTGGCACGGCAACCTCAAAGATGCCCACACCGGCGCCCACCACACGCTCCTCTCATGTTGCGCGTGGTGAGCAACGTACCCATATCGAGGACCCCGGGCGCCGGCATGGAAAGAGCCAAACGCACCTTTCGCGGGACGAAGAGGGCCAGCGCGCAAGCTGGAGCGCTGGCGGGAAGGGTGCACGGCCGCAGGATCATGATAGAGCTCCCTCTGACGTGGTCAAAGGTCAGAGCGCGTCACGATCCACCGCCACCGCCCGCTGAGGGAGTCCTGGATAAGGGGGTATCTGGACAGCCGGACCATATTCATCGTCCGGACTATAGAAGCATCAAGATACAAGACTCAAGACTTCGGCTCGTGTCCGGATGGGACTCTCCTTTGCGCGGAAGACAAGATTGGCAATCCGGATATTATGTTTCCTTCCTTGTAACCGACTCCATGTAAACCCTAGCTCTCCGGTATCTATATAAACTGGAGAGCATGGTCCTGAGAAGGCCGATCACAATTACAATCATACCATCATAGGCTAGCTCTTAGGGTTTAGCCTCTACGATCTTGTGGTAGATCTACTCTAGTATTCCACATATCTTCAATATTAATCAAGCAGGAAGTAGCGTTTTACCTCCATCAAGAGGGCCCGAACCTGGGTAAACATTCTGTCCCTCGCTTCCTGTTACCATCAGCCTAAGACGCACAGATCGGGACCCCCCTACCCGAGATCCGCCGGTTTTGACACCGACATTGGTGCTTTCATTGAGAGTTCCTCTGTGTCGTTACTTCGAGGCTCGATGGCGTCTTCAATCGTCAACAACACGGTCCAGGGTGAAACTTTTCTCCCTGGATAGATCTTTGTGTTCGGCGGCTTCGCACTGCGGTCCAATTCGCTTGGCCAGTTGGAGCAGATCGACAGCTTCGCCCCTGGCCACCAGATCAGGTTCAGAAACTTGAACTACACGGCAGATATCCGCGGAGATTTGATCTTCGACGGGTTCGAGCCTGCGCCAGGAGCACCGGACAGGCACGACGAGCACGGCCTAGACCTGCTGTCGGACAGTGCCTAGGACATCATCCCCGAAGCAGCCCCGGATCTAAATCCAGGACAGGTTCCGTTGCCTATGGACGGAGGGCTGGACCCCGCCCCGCAGGCCGCACACTTATCGGCGCTGGAGCCAAACACGGGTCTCACCTCTGTGGAGGCCTGTAACACTGGGGCCCCTAACTCATATCCGGCTATTGGCCCTAGCCCGCACACTCTCGAGCCAGCCGCGCCTAGTTTGGCTCCGGTGATGGAGTTTACCGCTGCGGACATCTTTCAGCACTCACCTTTTGGTGACATGCTGAACTCATTAAAGTCTCTCTCTCTGTCAAGAGGCTTTGAGCCGAACTATGTCCGGCTTGAGTGGGAAGCAGGCGATAAAGGAATTCGTTGCCCACCCACCACCCACTTCATCGCCACGATTGATGATTTAACCGATGTGCTCAACTTTGACTTAGAAGACATCGACGGTATGGACGACGATGCAGGAGACATACAGGAGCCACCTCTCACAGGTCGGTGGACAGCCACCTCTTCATATGATATATATATATGGTGGACACTCCGAAAGAAACCAATGGCGATGAGGCAATGGAGGATAACCCCTCCAAGAAGAAAGCAAAGCATGGGCGTCGCCAGTGCCGCTACAAGCCCTGCCAAGGAAATACCGGCACCGGAGACGATAATAATCCGGACGGTGCCGACAATGAATACAACCCTGAACGGCCCGCCTTGGAGATGGCTGAATAGGAAGACGGGCATTACAGCCCAGATGAAGAGGCGACGGACGGGTATCCGGAGGAGGACAACTACATGCCCCTCTCCGAAGACGAGATTAGCCTCGGCGACACGAGTTCGGCGTACCCGAAGACCCCGTAGAGTAGGAGCGCTTCAAGCGCCGGCTTATTGCCACTACAAGAAGTCTAAAGAAGAAGCAGCAGCAGCTCCAAGCTGATCAAGATCTGCTCACAGACAGATGGACAGAAGTCCTGGCAGCCGAGGAATATGGACTCGAGCGCCCCACGGCTGACCGACTGCCTCGAGGTCGGGAAAAAAATGGCATATCGGCCGAAAAACCAGCCTGCACCCCCGCGCCGGTTTACTACGGCCCGGGGCAACAATCAGGACCTGCGCGATAAACTGGATAACGCCGCAGGACAACAAAGATCAATCTACGGATCACGGGGGGGGGGGGCGCCGAAGCACATGACGACGACCGTCATATTGGATACACTGACAGCAAATCCAGCCGGGCCGAATACAACCAGTCAGACGCAGCTGGACTGCACCGCGACATAGCCCGGCACAGAGGCGCTGCACACCCCCTTTGCTTCACCGATGAAGTGATGGATCATGAATTCCCAGAAGGGTTTAAACACGTAAACATCGAATCGTACGATGGCACAACAGACCCCGCGGTATGGATCGAGTTTCCTCTTCCACATTCACATGGCGCACGGAGATGATCTGCATGCCATCAAGTATCTTCCCCTTAAGCTCAAAGGACCTGCCCGGCACTGGCTAAATAGCCTGCCCGCAAATTCCATTGGCTGTTGGGAAAATCTGGAAGAAGCATTTCTTGACAACTTCCAGGGCACATATGTGCGACCTCCGGATGCCAATGACTTGAGCCACATTACTCAACAGCCCGGACAATTAGCCAGAAAATTCTGGACTCGGTTCCTAACTAAAAAGAACCAAATATTTAACTGTCCGGACGGTGAAGCCCTGGCGGCTTTCAAGCATTATATCCGTGATGAGTGGCTCGCCAGACGCCTCGGCCATGAGAAACCCAAGTCCATGACAGCTCTTATGACACTCATGACGCGCTTTTGCGCGGGCGAGGACAGCTGGTTGCTCGCAGTAGCACTACGCCACATTCTGGAACTCCATATGTCCGGGACAATAATGGCAAGCCACGGCGCAGCAGACACAAGCGACGGAATAACGGCGACAACATCGAGGATACGACTGTCAATGCCGGATTCAGCGGATCCAAATCCGGTCAGCGGAAGAAGCCATTCAAGCGTAACAATCAAGGACCATCCAGTCTTGACCGTATACTGGAACGCTCGTGCCAAATTCATGGCACCCCAGACAAGCCAGCCAACCACACCAATAGAGACTGATGGGTATTTAAATAGGCCGGCAAAACAAACGCCAAAAACAAGGACAAGGGGCTGCACAGCGACGATGACGATGAGCCCCGGCGTCCGAACATGGGGTGACATAAGAAGTTTCCTACCCAGGTGAAAACGGTCAACATGATCTACGCCACCCACATCCCCAGGAGGGAACGGAAGCGAGCGCTATGGGACGTATATGCGATGGAGCCAGTCGTCCCTAAATTTAATACATGGTCAGCTTGTCCGATCACCTTTGATCGTAGGGATCACCCTACTAGCATCCGTCACGGCGGCTCAGCCGCATTGGTTCTAGACCCAATCATAGACGGATTTCACCTCACAAGAGTCCTTATGGATGGAGGCAGCAGCCTGAACCTGCTTTATCAGGACACAGTGCGCAAAATGGGCATCGATCCTTCAAGGATTAAGCCCACCAAGACCACCTTTAAGGGTGTCATTCCTGGAGTAGAGGCCCGCTGCGCAGGCTCTATAGCATTGGAAGTGGTCTTCCGATCTCCGGATAACTTCCGAAGCGAAGAGCTAATCTTTGATATCGTCCCTTTCCGCAGTGGTTACCATGCCCTGCTCGGACGAACCAAATTTGCTAGATTCAATGCGGTACCACACTATGCATACCTCAAGCTCAAGATGCCAGGCCCGCGCAGGGTCATAACAGTCAACGGAAATATGGACCGCTCTCTCCGTACAGAAGAACATACTGCAGCCCTTGCGGCAGAAGTACAATGTGGCCTCCTCCGGCACACCACCAATCCGGCAATGACAAATTCAAGCTCCGTCAAGGGAGGGCGGAACACCCCGCGGCAAGATCAGCATGCAAGACAAGAGCAAAATTAGTAGTCCAGCATCTGCTCAAATCCCATCAAAGTAGCATTCGTGCAGCGCGTACACAATTACGCACTCAAAATACCATGGGCACATGCGGAGGCGTATCAGGGGCTTAGTTCACAGTATGGTATCACTTCGAAACCTTTCCATTCACCCTTAAGGACATTGCTTTAGTGCAGCTTCTCCAGAATAGCCGGATTGTCGGACTTAGATAGGAGAGGAAACCCAGGAGGCAACAGGCTTTGGGCACAGCAGGAAACACCCAGGTGGAATCTATTAACGATTGTTGTTCCTGCTTTATCTATCTATACGTAGCCTGCCCCTGGATAGGATATGTCAAATAATCATATTTGTCTCCGCTTAATGCATACATTGTAAACATACGCCTAAACGTATTATTCATCAATGGGAGACCACGTATAGCGTCAGCTTACTTATTTTTATTTAAGCATTTTTTATAAATGTCTATTTAATTTTGCATCCGTACACTTTGGTACGCTTAGTTTTCCAGGGGTTTCTTATGGCACCCCATAATACGGCAAGTCAAGTCCGAACACTTTCAACAGTGCGGCACCCTGAACTTGTAGCATTATATGCATCAGCTCCGAATCATGTCTTGGGTTACAGTTGCGATAGCCCGGCTCCCTTGTTTTGGTACCTTACGTTCCATTAATTCGGCTAAGGTAGCACAGGGAGAACTACTGCGATTGTGCCCTGGTTTTTCCGGACGAGCACCTCAGTAGAGAAGCACAAAACTGTCCGACATGATGTGGCGAGATACTGGTCGCTATTCAAGAGGTCTTAAAATCCTTTAATATTTTTCCGCTTTAGGCGTTAATTCGGCGTTGTCCGACATAGGCGTGTATAGCGCCCCAATTCGGCCTTCCGGATTCTAGGGGCTTCGCCGAAATTCTAAGTGAAGGTTATAAAGTCGTATAGTCCGATTGCCTAGTTCGCTGCGCTAGACACCTCCTTAAGGGACCAAACATTTCGATAAAGAGTGTCCGGATTTTCCACAAACACCCCAGTACTAGTTACACGGGGGCGGAAGCCGACGACTGGCCTACTTTCAGAATTTGATAAACAGCCGCACAGAAGGTAATATTCTAAATCACAAAAGCGCGACATAGCGCAAGTAACTTCGTCTTTGAATTACAAACATGATAGAAGTGAATTCATTCAAAAATTATGTCTTTGGTACATTCATCGGCCACGAGGCAAGCACCCTTTATAACGCCGTCATAATACTCCTCGGGGACGCGATGAGGCTTGCCCTCCGGCGGCCCGTCCTTCACCAGCTTCTCCGCATCCAGCTTGCCCCAATGCACCTTGGCTCCGGCAAGGGCCTGGTGGGCACCCTCAATGCAAACGGATCGCTTGATGACTTCCAGTCGCGGACAGGAATCCACCATCAGCTTGATCAGGCCGAAGTAGCTAGTGGGCAGAAGCTCGCCAGGCCATATCCGGACTATGAGATCTTTCATCGCCACTTCAGACGCCTTGTGGAGTTCGACCAACTGCTTCAGTTGGTCACTCAGAGGCGTTGCATGTTCGGCCCCAGCATACTGGGACCAGAACAACATCTCCGTTGAGCTCCCCTCCTAGGCATGGTAGAACTCTGCGGCATCTGATACGCTGCACGGTAGGTCTGCGAATGCCCCTGGAGAGCTCCGGATTCGAGTAAGTAAAAGAAATGCCTCCTCCACATGTTTGCTTTGCATAACAAATTTCCTACCCGCCGCTATTTTCTTGGCCTCCTGAATCTCTTGCTGAGCCCTCTCGGCTTTGGCCTTGGCGTCTTTTGTATTTGTAAGGGCCTTCGCAAGCTTGGCATCCTTTCCTTTAAGCTCCCGCTCCGCAGACTCGAGCTTCTTGCCGAGCTCCTGGAGCTCTTCTTGTACTTCGCCGACTCGGGCTTCTTGCTTTTCGCGCTCCTTGCGCTCCAAGGCCGTTTTGTGTTCGGCCTCGGACAATGCCTTCTTGAGAGACGCCACTTCGGTGGTGGCCTCTGTTACCATATCACGACGTCTCGTCATTAGCATAATCAAATTTTATTTACTATTCATTATATGAGAGAGGGGAATCATTCACCTTTGCTCTCCTCGAGCTGCCCCCTCGTGAGGCCGAGCTCTCCTGTGCCTACTCTAAGTCCTGCGTTAGGCTGGCGATTTCGGCCGTGCGAGCAGCAGGGGCCAGCAGCACAGCCTTTTTATTTCAATTCAAACTTATTGTCAGACTCCTGCGGATTATAGTTGACCCTCCGTTTGGTTTTTCTTTCCGAACACCAAACAGAGTATCAGGGGCTACTACCAATCGGGTGGCAACTTCACATATGTTTACTGCTTACCTCAAACCTGTTAGGAGGCTGGTGCAGGCTTCGGTTAGTCCGCTCTTGGTGGACGAAACCTTCTGAATCAGCGCACTCATGAGAGTTCGGTGCTCTTCATCTAGGGAAGCGCCTCGAAGCGCTTCCAGCAGACAATCTGGCGCCTGGGGCGCAATGGAAGTCCTTGATATAGAAGGCCCTCCCTCCCTAACGAGGGGCTGCCCGCCTAAGTCCGGAACCACTGAAGGCTCCGGAACAGTGTTCGGCTGAGAGCCTGGCTTGCCGTGGCTCTCATCGACATGATCCGCGGGGACCTTGAACCCCGCGAGTCCGACGCCTGGGAAGCCGCCTTGAGGCGCCTCCAGGGCCACCTCTGCCATCGTCGGGATCCTTCGGGACAACACCTTTGTGTTGTCCGCAGGACGAGGAGACGTGGCCGTTGGGAGTGAGTTCATTGCTGACTCACTCAAGGACCCATCCGAAGACGACAATCCCGGATCATGGCCGGACGGCATACAAGTTCTGCATTATAAACAAAATTATGAAGTGAAAATCACGATTGTGTTCGGATACTTACGATCGCACAAGGGGCTTCTTCCTGGGCAGCCACCCTTCCTCGCTATCGGCGGCGGTGGCAGAGTAATCTGAAAGGATGCCTTTCCCTTCTTGGACGTCCCAGTATCCCCCACCGGGGCGACTTTCCTCTTCTTCCCTCCCCCGACATGGGGAGGTGGTGTTTCTCCTAGTTCCTCCCCGCCTCCGCGGGAGGAATCTGCCTCATCGTCATCAGACGACAAGGGTATGACGGCCTTACGCTGGGGGCCTCTCCTGGCCCCCTGGTTTGCCGTCTCAGGCCCCCCATCCTTTTCGGATGGGGCGCCCTCTTCTTCTTCCTCTTCCCCTTCGAGGCAGGATCGCGCCTCGTCATCTTCGGATGAGGCTTGCGCAACCTTACTTCGGAGACACTTTCGGGTCCCTGGGGCCTTCTTATCGGCCTTCTTCTCCGGCCCCTTATAGGGAAACGGGACCAGCATCTGCATCAGAAGATCATTGGCTGGGCTTTCCGGCAACAAGGCCGGAATGTCGATCCGCTCCGCTGTCTCCACATACTCCTAAAACCAATATACACAATCACCTAGGAATTCCCCATGAGTACATTGGGAAGAACCGGACCCAGTGGCGGCCTGAGAACTCACCTGGGTAGGTTGCCGTGCGGCGTGGAGCCCGCGGTCCTCGGTTATGAGAGGAGGTACTTCGGTGGCCTTGGACAACGCCTTCCAAGCGTTCTTGTGCTTCATGCCATAGAGCCTCTGGAGCGTCCGGTGTTCGGCCAGAACGAATTCCCACAGATTGAATGCCCGCCTTTGGCATGGCAGAATCAGGCGAATGAGCATGACTTGGATCACGTTGACGAGCTTGATGTTCTTGTCCTTCATGCCCTTCATGCGGTTGATGAGTCCGGTCAGATCTACAGATTCGCCCCATAACAGGCCCTTTTGTTCCTAGGAGGTGAGCCGCATAGGGGTTCCAGATCGGAACTCGGGGGCCGGCACCCAGTTGGCATCGCGTGGCTCGGTGATGTAGAACCACCCCGATTGCCACCCCTTCACGGTTTCCGCAAAGGAGCCGTCAGGCCAGGTGACATTAGGCATTTTTCCCACCATGGCTCCTCCGCACTCCGCTTGCTGGCCGCTCACAATCTTCGGCTTCACGCAGAAGGTTTGGAGCCACAAGCTGAAATGAGGCTTGATGCGGAGGAAAGCCTCGCACACGACGATGAACGCCGAGATGTTGAGGACGAAGTTCGGAGCTAGATCATGAAAGTCTAGCCCGTAGTAGAACATAAGCCCGCGGACGAAGGGGTGGAGTGGAAACCCCAGTCCATGGACGAAGTGGGCAAGGAACACGACCCTCTCGTGGGGTCCTGGAGTTGGAATGACCTTCCCCTCGTCTGGTAGCTGGTGCGCTATATCTGCAGCCAAGTATCCGGCCGCCCGAAGATTCACGATCTTCTTCTCCGTCGCGGTGGAAGCCACCCACTTGCCTCCTGCTCCGGACATGACTAACTGTGCGGAGAAGACCTGGACTAGGGCGCTGGAGCTCGAGGGGGCAAGAGTATGCGAGTGGGGAAGAAGGCATGGGTAAAAATGAGGAACTCTTATCCCTTTATAGAGGCGACGAAAGCAGTGCGCCTCCCCACTAGCCTGCTGAGAATCGCTCACTTCCCAAGCGCCACAATTGATGGCACGGGGGGATTACCCATACCCGTATTGATGAGAATCCCGTGTTAAGGGGACATGATCTCTGCTTTGACAAGGCGTGTCAAGGAAACCGCCTGCAATGCGCGTTGTGGCTGGTTGTGAAAAAACGGTTCGAATAATGACCTGACTCTAATGGCATGTCACGTCGTCTAAAAGTTGTCAATTGAAGCATCATTCTCTCTATGGTGGTATGCGAAGATCATTTTACAGATCCGGACACGGTCTATGTGTTCGATGACTATCTTGGAGTATTCGGAGGAGGAACCCGCCTTACAATGCCGAAGACAAGACTGCGCGCCGGACTCATCGTCATTGAAGCCTGGTTCAGGGGCTACTGAGGGAGTCTTGCATAAGGGGGTATCCAGACAACCGGACTATATTCATCGTCAGGACTATAGAAGCGTCAAGATACAAGACTCAACACTTCGGCTCGTGTCCGGATGGGACTCTCCTTTGCATGGAAGACAAGCTTGGTGATCCGGATATTATGTTTCCTTCCTTGTAACCGACTCCACGTAAACCCTAGCTCTTCGGTATCTATATAAACCGGAGAGCATGGTGCTTAGAAGGCCGATCACAATTACAATCATACCATCATAGGCTAGCTCTTAGGGTTTAGCCTCTACAATCTCATGGTAGATCTACTCTTGTATTCCACATATCTTCAATATTAATGAAGCAGGAAGTAGGGTTTTACCTCCATCGAGAGGGCCCGAACCTGGGTAAACATTGTGTCCCTCGCTTCCTGACACCATCAGCCTAAGACGCACAGAACGGGACCCCCCTACCCGAGATCCGCCAGTTTTGACACCGACACCCACGCCAACAGAAGCATTGGCATGAGCACAACTACTTCTTGATTTCCCTCCTGCTGCCGATAAGCTTGACGAGTGGAGAGCCACAATCCGGAGCCTTGTCGGCATCCCGAACAGGGACAAGCCGTGGCCAGCAGCGCCCGTGAACCGGCGTTCCGTAGAGCTTCCGCATCCCAGCAGGGCAGGGGCTGGGGGAGACGCTACCACGATGCACTCTCCTCCCCCACGCCAGCCACCACGAGCGTTGGTCCGTCGTGATGACGCTCGGGACGACATGTCGGTAGCATCGTCTGACCCACAGACCCACCGCGATCAACGCCAAGTTCTTCAGGAATGGGTTCATGAAGATGCTCAAACCACTATCGAGCGCCACCGTGATGCACGCCACCAATCAGACAGGCGGGCGGGACCCGCTGTGGACCACCCAGCTCCAGGAGGCTACGGTGGCCTACCTTATGAGGTGGGTTGTCCGGCCTTTATCCGTGAGCTACCGCAGTTCCAGTGGCCCTCCCACCGCACGTTCAAACCTAACATGGGCGAGAAGTACAATGGTAAGGCCCACCCGTCGGAATTCCTCAGCATCTACACCATCGCGATGCAGGCTGCTAGGGCGCGCGATGACAAGGTGCTTGCAAATTATTTCCCGTTGGCACTTAAGCCCAACGTCATGTCGTGGTTGATGCACTTTCTGGTGGATTCCATTTCTTCTTGGTCAGACCTGTGCCATGAGTTTGTTGGCGCCTTTACTAGAGGCCATCAAGCTCATGGCCAGGCGAGTGATTTGCATATCATTCCCCAGAAGGAAGGAGAAAGCCTGCGCAAGTACATCAGAGGTTAAGCCGGGTGCAATACAACATCCCAGACGTTCATCCTGCCGCCGTGGTTAGTGTATTTCACCAGAATGTGTGCAACCGCAAGATGCATGAAGAGCTGGCGATGAACAAGGTCGGGGATGTGGCTGAACTCTATGTTCTGGCCGACAGGTGTGCCCTGGCTGAGGAAGGGCGGAAGTACCCCGGCAAGGATGCCGGCGTGGAAACTAACTCCACAGATGACACCGTCGCCCTGGCAAAGAAGGGGCGACGTTGTAACAGGAAGCGCATGGGCAAGACAGTTGTCGGTGTCAAAACCGGCGGATCTTGGGTAGGGGGTCCTGAACTGTGCGTCTAGGCGGATGGTAACAGGAGACAAGGGACACGATGTTTTTACCCAGGTTCGGGCCCTCTGGATGGAGGTAAAACCCTACTCCTGCTTGATTAATATTGATGATATGGGTAGTACAAGAGTTGATCTATCACGAGATCAGAGAGGCTAAACCATAGAAGCTAGCCTATGGTATGATTGTTGTTCGTCCTACGGACTAAATCTCTCCGGTTTATATAGACATCGGAGAGGGCTAGGGTTACACAGAGTCGGTTACAATGGGAGGAGATCTTCATATCATATCACCAAGCTTGCCTTCCACGCCAAGGAAAGTCCTATCCGAACACGGGACGAAGTCTTCAATCTTCTATCTTCATAGTCCGGGAGTCCGGCCAAAGGTCATAATCCGGCCGTCCGGACACCCCCTAATCCAGGACTCCCTCAGTAGCCCCTGAACCAGGCTTCAATGACGATGAGTCCGGCGCGCAAATTGTCTTCGGCATTGCAAGGCGGGTTCCTCCTCCGAATACTCCATAGAAGATGTTGAACACAAGGATAGTGTCCGGCTCTGCAAAATAAGTTCCACATGCCACCGTAGAGAGAATAATATCTGCACAAATCTAATCTGCCGACGTACTCTGCAGCGTGACATCACGCCACGGCCAAGCCTTTATTCGAATCATTTTACGGTTCCACCTCGGCACGTTTAGCGAGGCGGTTTCCCTGGCACGTCTTGTCAAAGCAGAGATCGTGTCCCCTTATTCCAGGATTCTCATCAATACGAGCGTGGGTAGCCCAACTGTGCCTTTGGTATGACTCCCTAATTGAAAGGGAGTCCCAAACGGTTACGGGGAGGGCTCTTGGTATTCAACCTCTTTATAAAGAGACCAAGGCTCGACTCCTTTTAACTTAATCGAATCCGCCCCTCGCCTTGAGTTCCAACATCCAGAGCTCCAGCTTTAGGCGCTTCGGACCTTTGATGATGTCTGGATCTGACCTTCAAGGCCGGTGGATGCCTTCCTCCATTATGGAAGAAGATGTGCGAAAGTTGAGAGATGCCAGGTATCTGACTGGCGAAATCTCGCATAGGCTCCCTGCTCAAGGGAAGGTCATTCCCACTCCCCAGCTCGGTGAGAGCATGGTGTTCACATCTCACTTCCTTCAGGGGCTAGGCTTCCCGATTGATCCCTTCGTGAGGGGACTTATGCTTTATTACGGGCTGGAATTTCAGGACCTAGCTCCGGAGTCCATCCTCGAAATCTCATCGTTCATTATCGTGTGTGAGGCCTTCCTCCATATTACTCCTCACTTCGGATTGTGGCTGAGAACATTCAAGGTGGAATCGAAGATGGTCGAGGGGAAGCATGCTGAGTGCGGAGGAGCTATCATAAGCAAGATGGCCGACGCCCCATGGCCCGAGGGCTCTTTCCAAGAGGAGTTCAGCTTATGGCAACGGGACTGGTTTTACATCACAGCCCCCGGGGGCACCACATGGGTGGCGCCACCCGCTTTTCGCTCGGGTCCCCCACCACGACTAGCGTCATGGGTCAATGAAGGGCTTATCTGGGGGCTGCCCAAAGACGTGCCCTTGCTGCAGGACCGCATTAGAGATCTCCTAGAAAGAGATATCAACTTAACCGTAGTGGCGCAAGTTATGCTGATTCGCCGCATGCTGCCCTACAAACGTCGCCCTCTTCGCCTGTGGGAATTTAATCCGGAGGGACCGCGAGTCCTCCAACACTTTATGGGCACAACGCCCGTGGAGATGTACAAATTGTTCTTCGGATCACAAGAAAGGTGTCTGGACTTGTCCGAGGACGCAGGTCTGAGCTGCAATCACCCGGATGCTCAAGTAAGTAGCCCAGTATTTGGACACGCCATCCATATTTTCATCATAAAATTACCCTTAACAGAGCTATCCTTTGAATAGGAGTGGATAGCGAAGGCAAAGTTTATCAGGTGTCTAGCCCCCCTACCTGAGACCGCGCCGGATCCCGTGTTAACCAGGATGCTGGAGGTCGTGCTTTTGGCAGAAGGCGAAGGGGGGAACCAAGGAGCTACCGCCTCCGTGGAGGAGGCTATTACGAAGGGAGGAATCGAAAATTCCACCGACCAGGGAAAGAAAAGGACTGCCTCTGAAGACCCGGAGGGGATGGCCTCAAAACGGGGGAAGAAATATTCGCCAGAGGGTCCGGCGCCGGAGAATGCCCCGGCCGCATTGCACCCTCAAGGGGATCAGCTCTCCCCCGAGCCATAAGTAAAGAGAGGGGTTCCAAAATGAGTGACATTCCTGTTTTATTTCTGAGGAAGATAACTGAAATATTACCTTGCAGTTCGTATCTCAACCCTTCTCAGCAGAGCTCATCTTCAGGGGATCTTCGTCCGGAGATGATGTAGAACGAAACGCCTCCCCTTGTTGCACCATCTCACGAGGCAGGCGAACCCGAGGTGTCGCCTCGGAGGGTTTTTCCAAGTCCGGACCCTGAAAAAGGTCATCAGGCTAGTCCGGCACCCTCTGGTGCGCGGTCGGAGGGGCTGAAGGATCTGCTCGGGCGAGCGTCCATCTCAGAAGAACACCGTATGTTGATGAACACGGTGATTGGAAAGATTTCATCCGTGGAAAGCGGACTGTACGAGGCCACCAGGAGTTTACTGACAGGCTTTGAGGTATGTAAAAAGGTGTACCTTTTGGTAGAGTCGCATATAAAATGCGCCCTGTATAAATAGTAGCCCCTGAGACTCTGTATGTCGTCAAAAGTGACAGCGCACAGAGGATCATAACCCCAGGTATAATATGCCACCTATTTTATGAAGGTGGCGAGGCGTTCGGTGGCTAGCCGGACTGATCAATCTGCCGAGCTAAAGCGGCAACTTGATGTGGCGGATGCCGACATCGCGCTTGTAAATAAGCGGCTAGATGAGGCACAAGGTATGTTCCAAAGACATCTGATAAGAGGAGTTTGGTGCTCGTGCCTTATAAGATATGTGCTTAATGTAGATGGTGCTGCTGCCATGGAGAACCTTCGGGCGGAACTTGCCCGAGCCAAGGAGCAAGCAAGGGAAAGTGATGCGGCTGCCGTTAAGGCGGCTGAAGAGCTAAGAGCCGAACAGGCTGCTCACTGCCAGAGCAAGAAAGTAATAGCCGAGATGGCTATAAAATTGAAGGATGCTGCCAACCGCTGTAAATTTCTTGAACAAGTAGATAAGGCGGCTCAGAAGGATCTTGAAAAGATCACTGCCGAGGCCAAGGATACTCGCTCTGCAATGAGAGCTATGAAGGATGAGCTACGTCAGGCCGGAGATATCATGGCTGGAAAGCCCTATATGCTGCGGATGAAGTTCGGGGACCCCAAGTATGCTCTGTTAGACCGGCAGTGGAGTGCGGAAAACACTTATCTGGATTTGGCAGCTAGTGCGGCAGACGCGACCGAACACTTCCGCGGTCGATGTGACCATGGATTGGAAGAGCTTTTTTGGTCGTAGTTCCACAATCCAGAATGCCCACTTTCGGTATCCGACCGTTTGGCCGCCTGGGCGGAGCTGAACAGGTTATCCGGACTCGCCATGAGGTATGTTGCGAGTGGTCTGTGGCCGGAGAAGCCAGAGCCGAAGAGTTATTATGGCTTGGTGCAGCAGTTCCTTAGTTTGGTGCCACATGTTGATGCAATGAAGACATCGGCGTGCATAGAGGGTGCACAGATGGCTCTTGCCCGTGTCAAAACATACTGGGCGGATATGAAGGCCAGTGTTGTTGCATCCCAGGATTCGGACGAAAGCCAAGTACCTGCCAAGCACTACTTTGAGGAAGTTCTTCATGGCGCTCGTTTAATAGAGGCACAGTGCTCGAAGGATGTTGTGTTCGAATAGCATGTGCTATTGAAAAACGAATATTTTGATAGAATATAAAAGCTTTTTATACTTGTGCTTGCAAGAATTATAATGCCTCTTGTGCGGCCGTTAATGTATATGTGTATATAACCTGAAAGATGGCAGTCGTTGGCTTCAGCCCCCATGCATATAATGCGGGGGTGTTTGCAAAAAGGCACCTTTTCACACTTAATCCAACGTCTTGGTCCTATAAAGGAGGCGATAGCGCAGCGAACTAGGCAACCGGACTATAATGCTTTATCACTTTCACTTAGCCATAGGAGTTTGATAGTGGGGCCACTGAATAGCCCCTAGGGGCACCGCGCTCGCCCGAATTCGGGGCGCGTGTGTGCCTGACTGGGAAGCGGCCCTTCATTAATGCGGAGGAATCCTAAAGATTCCGAAAGTCATCGAGTGGTTGACCAGTCTCTTGCTATATCATGATAGTCAGTTTTCAGCTTTCTCTACTGAGGTGCTCGCCTGGCCGGACTGGGGCACAATCGCAGTAGTTCTCCTGGTGCCGCCTTAGCCGATAGAGCGGAACATAAGGAAGCAAAACACAGGAGCCGGGCAAACCCAACATTTGACCAAAGACATGATTCGGAGCTGATGCATATAAGTCCAAACTCGCGACGCCGAACACTCCCTAAGGTATTCGGTCTTTATGAAGACGGGCCGAACAAGAGCCCTTTGGTAAAAAAGCCCCTAGTGTCGAGGTACGTGCAAAATTCTTGCGTGGCCACATGCCAAGACACCAGCCTCCTCCTCAGTTATAGTGAAAACCGGGGGATGTTATCAACAAGAGACAGTAAAAAAGGTTTACGCAGGGTCTTAATCTGAAGAGAATCCTTAGAACGGGTCCCTACTGCACGTATGCGCCTGTGTCTCTTTTGTGCCGTATCCTGGACGGGCGTAGCACGCTGTTTGTCTGCGAAAGAGAGGGACTTAGTGAAAAATAGTCGTGCGAGAAATCTATATTAGAATAAACAAAATATAACACAGAGGCATGAGTAAGATTGGGCCGTATTGTCTCCTGGTGTAAACACATGGAGCCCCTTGTACAGGGTTGTGCGGCTATTAGGCCTTCGTGTGTTTACGCCGGACTTGTCGAACCGTGTTTGGGGTAGTGAAGCTGGATTAGTGTCCGGCTGTCAAGGCGGCCGCACCAGTATCCGTACTTCGGGGATCAATTGATATTTCCCTTTAATGAAATGATGCCTCGTGGACCGGGCATTTTGAGTGTAAGGGATGCATAATGCGGTATTGCGTTAAAGTGCGCGAAAGCTTCACGTCCCAGTAGCGCTTGATAGCGACTTATGAATGGGGCAATGTGGAAGGTTAGCTTTTCGCTTCGGAAGTTGTCGGGTGAGCCGAACATGACTTCTAACGAAAGGGAACTCATACTCTGGGTATCTGGGCCAGGCGTGATTCCTTGAAAGGAAGTGTTGCCATGGCGAATTGTTGCTGGGTTTACCCCCAGTTTGCGGATTGTGTCCTGATATAACAGGTTTAGGTCACTGCCGCCGTCCATTAGGACTTGTGTAAATTGGAGTCCGTCAATAATCGGATCCAAGACCAAGGCAGTCCAGCCTGCATTCCGGATACCTCTGGAGTAATCCTGATGATCGAAGGTGATTGGTTGTAACAACCAGTGGCGGTGCTCCTCTAGGGCAGGCCGTATGGTGCGTATCTTCGTAGGCGCCGTTCTGTTTTTCCCTTTTGTCACCTGAAGTGAATTTACTGTTTTGACTTCTTGTGGGAACTTCTTTTGTTCTCCGGTGTTCTGCTTGTGGGGTGCGTCGTCATCCTCGCTTGGTGTGTCGAGCCCCTTGTGTTCGGTGTTGAGTTTGCCAGACTGCTTGAAGACCCAACAATCTCTGTGGGTGTGGTTTGCAGGTCTCCCGGGAGTACTGTGGATTTGACATATTTTGTCCAAGATTTTGTTGAGGTTAGATAGCTCGTCCCTGTCATCTTTGGGGGGCGGCTTTTTCTGATTTTGCCGAGAGCTTTTGAATCTGGCGTTGACTGCCGCGCTCATCGGGCTGTTGTCCATGATCCGACGCTATTCTTTGTTATGGCGCGGTTTCCCGTTTCCATCTCTGAGTTCGGACGTATTCGGGTCGCTGGTTCTGCTTCTTGCCAACCAGCTATCCTCTCCTGCACAAAAGCGGGTCATGAGGCTTGTTAATGTGGCCATTGTTCTTGGCTTTTCTTGGCCGAGGTGTCTGGCGAGCCATTCGTCTCGGACGCTATGTTTGAAAGCTGCTAGGGCTTCGGCGTCCGGACAGTCGACTATCTGATTCTTTTTAGTAAGAAATCTGTTCAAGAGTTTCCGGGCTGACTCTCCGGGTTGTTGAGTTATATGACTCAGATCGTCTGCATCCGAGGGTCGGACAAAGGTCCCTTGAAAATTTGCCCGGAAAGCATCCTCGAGCTCTTCCCAACTTCCCATGGAGTTTTTGGGGACGCTTTTAAGCCAATGCCGGGCTGGCCCTTTGAGCTTAAGGGGTATGTATTTTATGGCGTCAAGGTCATCTCCTCTGGCCATGTGTATATGGAGGATATAATCCTCGATCCAGACTCCAGGGTATGTTGTTCCGTCGTATGCTTCCATGTTTACGACCTTGAATCCCGGTGGAAATTCATGATCCAGTACCTCATCGGTAAAACATAGGGGATGTGCGGCGCCCCTGTATGTAGGTGTGCCGTGATGTTCGGATATTTTTTGCGTTGCATTGCTCAATGGAGCTTGTTTTCTTGGCCCGTAGATGGATCTGGTTGGACCGGTTTTCTGATGCGAATCCTTGGGCGGATCGCGTGCCACATTGAATGTGGCGCCCTCTGTTGGTTGAGGTCTATCATGGGGTCGTCTATCCGACCTAATGACTTCCTTGTTTTTTGATTGTGGGGGCTGTAGGGCCTCTTCATCAAATTCCGGTAATAATTTCCGCTTCAGATAGCTCTTTGTGTGATGACTGTTGCCGTACTTGTGTGCGGTATTGAGTACTTTGCTCCATCTTATTCTCATTGCATCTTCCGCTGTTTTAAGCTTCTGCTTCTGCTTTTTCAGGCTACGCGCAGTGGTGACGAGCCTTTGGTGGAGGTTCTGGTGCTCCAGCAACTTGTCCGGCGTGAGGTCGTCCGGACTATTATCTTTGCTGGGGACGGATTATTCGGTTTGTCCGCCCTGTTTGGACGGTTGCTCGATGGCGTGTTAGTCTTCCGTTGATTCGCCCTGCTCCATGGTTGGGTCTCTGTCGAGGTGGGGCTTGGCGCGGCGCTTACGCCGCCGCTTTGATTGTTTTTCGGGGGAACGATCCCTGGTTGTGCCCTTCTGATCCTCGCCGTTGCTTCTTTTAGGTGAGTCCACCATGTATACATCATGTGATGAGGCGTTTGTGCGGCGCTCTATAGGGGCTGGTTCTTGGTCGTCTCCTTCATCGGCGTCCATACCGTCGATGTCTTCGGAGTCGAAGTCGAGCATGTCGGTTAGGTCGTCGACAGTGGCTACGAAGTGGGTGGTGGGTGGGTTTTGAATTTCTTCATCGTACGCATCCCAACCTTGCTGACCATAGTCTGGACAGGGCTCTCCTCACAAAGAGAGAGACTTTAGTGAATTCAGGATATCGCCAAAGGGCGAGTGCTGAAAGACGTCCGCGACGGTGAACTCCATGATTGGGGCCCAATCAGGCTCGATCGGAAGGGGTGCGGAAGATTCGGAGTTCGGAACGAAGTCCGGCACCCTAGAGTCACAGGCCTCGCAAAGGACTAGTTTGGTATTCGGCTCTATCGCCGTAGAGATTGCGGCTCCTGGGGCGGCGTCCAACCATCCGTCCCCGACTGGCGCAGTCGGCTACAAGCTAATGGTTGGAGCGGGCACCTGAGCGGTTCTCTGGGCGTTTTCCTGTGGCAGAGCTAGATCATGCCCATCTTGACAGTGTGGGGCGGTCGGCCGTGGCTCGAATCCGTCGAAGATCAAGTCCCCATGGATGTCGGCCGTGTAGTTTAAAATTCCAAACCTGACCTGATGGCAAGGGGCGTAGCTTTCGATCTGCTCCAGATGGCCAAGCGAATTGGCCCGCAGTGCGAACCCGCCGAATACGAAGATCTGTCCGAGGAGAAAAGTCTCACCCTGGACCGCGTCGTGGTTGATGATCGCAGAAGCCATCGGGCCTAAAGGTGACGGCACAGAGGAACTCTCAACGAAGGCACCAATGTTGGTGTCAAAACAGGCGGATCTCGGGTAGGGGGTCCCGAACTGTGCGTCTAGGCGGATGGTAACAGGAGACAAGGGACAGGATGTTTTTACCCAGGGTCGGGCCCTCTCGATGGAGGTAAAACCCTACTCCTGCTTGATTAATATTGATGATATGGGTAGTACAAGAGTTGATCTACCACGAGATCAAAGAGGCTAAACCCTATAGAAGCTAGCCTATGGTATGATTGTTGTTCGTCCTACGGACTAAATCTCTTCGGTTTATATAGACACCGGAGAGGGATAGGGTTACACAAAGTCGGTTACAATGGGAGGAGATCTTCATATCATATCGCCAAGCTTGCTTTCCACGCCAAGGAAAGTCCTATCCGGACACGGGACGAAGTCTTCAATCTTGTATCTTCATAGTCCGGGAGTCCGGCCAAAGGTCATAGTCCGGCCGTCCGGACACCCCCTAATCCAGGACTCCCTCAATAGTGCTTGCCATCGAGGGGTCCGACGACACCGGTGCGGCCAAGAAGACCAAGGCAAGCAACCCTGGCAAGGAGGTTGCCAGGTGTGCTGCTTGCGGGGCCTTGGCGGCCACCGACAAGACTGGGGGCTCCGACAAGCAGTACTGTAAGATCCACCGCACCAAAGGCCACGACCTCCGGAACTGCCGACAAGTCGAGCTGCTTGCTGAAAAGCAAAAAAGCTGACTACGAGCGGCGGGACAAGGAGAAAGGGCAAGATGGTGCCGGAGGGCCCAACAAGAAGCGTGGTGACCAAGGAGGCTGCCGCGGCAAGGATAACCAGCAAGAGAGGCCCGCCAGGGGCCGTGACAAGAAACATGAAGACGATGATCACGACGAGGACGATGAGGCCAGCGACCATCAATTTCAAAAAGCCACGGAGGCCATGTGCATCGACGGTGGCGCCTCGTTGCATACCTCTCACCGCCAACTCAAGTAGTGGGCATGAGAGATTGTAACGGCAGAGCCATCGGTTGATGCCTGGAGGCCACTAAAGTGGTCCAGCACGCCCATCATTTACGAGGCCAAGGACCACCATGATCGCACAACAGCGGTCAGGTGCTTGCCGTTGTTGGTTTCCCCAACAATATGCAACCTCAAGGTGACAAAGATGTTGGTCAATGGCGGGGCCGGCCTGAACCTAATATCGCCAGTCGTGATCAAGAGGCTGTAGATTCTTGATGGAGACCTCGAGGAAACGGGCACGTTTGAAGGGGTTAACCCAATAAAGAGTCAGCCAAAGGGAAAGGTCACGCTGCCCGTGACATTCGGAGGTGAGGTAAATTACCGAATGGAGAGGATTGTCTTCGACGTAGCCGAGATCCCCTTGCCCTACAACGGGATCCTCGGCCGCCCGGCGCTATCCAAGTTCATGGCGGCGTCACATTACACTTATAACATGCTGAAGATGCTCGGGCCGATCACCATCATCACCGTCCCCTCCAACAAGAAGGATGCACGGATCTGCGCTGATCAGCTCTATCGGCAAGCGGTTGCAGTGGCTGCCATCAAGGCACTCGTTGCTACCGGTGGAGCTCCGGGTGGAAAGATAACCAGTAAGACCTCTCGCACCCACCCTGGCAAGCACACCTCTTTGGAGTGCTGTGCTCCCGCGGAGGACGTGCCAGAGAGCTCCACCGGCAAGAGCAAGAGGTCGAGCTGCACCACCAAAGACAAAGAAGGTGCCCGTCAAGGAGGACAACACGGGAGGGGCTTTCACCATAAGCTCCTCCCTTGACAGCAAATAGGAAGGCGAGCTCGTCGCTTTCCTGCGGGCGAATGTCAATGTGTTTGCGTGGCAAGCCTCCAACATCCCCGACGTTCCCAGGAAAGTGATTGAGCACCATCTTGCTGACTGTCCTCATGCGCGGCCCGTCAAGCAGAAGGTCAGGAAGCAAGCTCTGGAAAGGCAAGAATTCATCACGGAAGAGATTAGAAAGTTAGAGGTAGCTGGCTTGGTGAGGGGGGTACTCCACCCGACGTGGTTGGTCAATCCGGTAGTGGTGCACAAGGCAAATGGGAAGTGGAGGCTGTGTATTGATTACATAGATATCAACAAGGCATGTCCAAAAGACCCTTTCCCATTGCCGTGCATCGACCAGATTGTTGACTCCACGGCCATGTGTGACCTGTTCCAAAAGACCCTTTCCCGTTGCCGCGCACCGACCAGATTGTTGACTCCACGGCCGGGTGTGACCTGTTGTCCTTCCTCGATGCCTACTCCGGATATCATCAGATCTTCATGTCAAAAGAAGATGAAGAGAAGACGAGATTCATTACCCCATGTGGTATGTACTGTTTTTGCGGATGCCTTTTGGGTTGAAGAGTGCTGGCTTGACCTTTGCAAGAGTGTTCCAAATTGGTTTTGAGCCCCAGCTCCATAGAAATATAGAGGCCTATATGGATTACATAGTGGTCAAAACCAAGGACAAGGCGACACTTGTGAAGGATTTAGAGGAAACATTCACAAATCTACGCAAGATCAATCTCAAGTTGAACCCTGAGAAGCGTGTTTTTGGTGTACCTTCCGGCAAGCTTCTCGGGTTCTTCGTGTCACAGCACGAGATAGAGGCAAATCCTGACAAGATCAAAGCCATCGAGCAGATTGAGGCGCCTAAGCGGACCAAGGATGTATGTCGGCTCACTGGCTACGTTTCCGCCATGAGCAGATTTATATCCATGTCCGTTGAGCGTGCCCTTCCCTTCTTCAAAATCTTGAAGACGGCAGGCCCAGTGGAGTGGACCCCGGAAGCCGAAGCAGCGCTGCAAGATTTGAAGAGGTACCTCTCCTCTACACCCATACTGGTTGCGCCTCGGCCACAGGAGTCGTTGCTGCTGTATCTAGCAGCGATGAATCAGGTGGTTAGCGCCGCACTGGTGGCGCAGAGGGAGGTTGATGAGGAGACAGAAGTGACAGCGGACCTGGCGGATGTCGAGCCAAGGCTCCTCCCGGCGGGGCTTGATCCCGGCAAGGTGAGGCCCCCGACAGAGTGTGATGCCAACGAGCCAGGACCCACACAACTGGGTGAAATAGTGCAGAAGAAGATGATGATGCAGCACCCAGTCTACTTTGTCAGTTCCCTCTTGCAGTGATCTAGGTCGAGGTATTCTGGTGTGCAGAAATTGCTCTTCGGCCTCCTTATAGCCTCGAGGAAGCTGCTTCATTACTTCCAATCACACGAGATCACAGTTTTCACCCGCCTCCCGTTGCAACGGATATTGCATAACCCAGATGCAACAGGGAGGATTGTGGAGTGGGCCTCAGAGCTGTCAAGCTTCGATCTAAAGTTTGAGAGTACCTCGACGATTCAGAGCGGAGTCTTGGCGGAATTCATAGCAGAGTGGACCTCGACGCCCGACGAAGAGGTCCAGGAGACTACTCTCCCCGGCAAGGAATTAAGCCGTAGCTGGGTCATGTACTTTGATTGGGCCTTCTCGCTGCAAGGCGCCGGTGCTGGTGTGCTGCTTGTCGCGCCCACCGAAGAGCACCTCAAGTATGTCATACAGATGCATTTTTCTAAGGAGATGTCGACAAACAACAATGCCGAGTATGATGGATTACTTGTCGGTCTTAGGATCGCGGCAGACCTTGGAGTCAGAAAGCTCATTGTCAGAGGTGATTCACAGCTCGTCGTCAGACAAGTCAATCAGGATTGTCAGAGCCCGTGGATGGAGGCCTACGTGGATGAGGTGAGGAAGCTGGAGGAGTGTTTTGATGGTATACAGGCAGAACACGTTCCCCGAGTGGAGAACGAGATTGGCGACTACCTGTCGAAGCGCGCCGCCCTCAAACTACCTGTGGAACTAGGTACCTTTGTGCTTCGACTGACTCAACCATCCGTAGAATCATCAACAGGGCAGAATAAGTGAAGGAAATCAGGCCCCGGCAAGTACTTTCCCGCCAAGCTCCCTGGAGCTGCCGGCAAGGATGTTGTCGGGGACACTAAGCCTGCCGTGGGGCCACCGACTCTGGCGGAGCGTCAAGCCCTGGCCATGGAGACGGCAGCCCACATGGCAGAGGAGATGCCTTTGGTCCTTGTCGTCGAGCCTCAGGCTCCGGCATGGGCGCAACATACCGTCTAATTCCTCCATACAAGGGAACTTCTTGAGGAGCAGGAAGAAGCGGAGAAAGTGGCCCGCCGATCTGCCCTGTATCAGTTCATTGACAATGTGCTATATAGAAAGAGGCCAAACGGCATCAAGCTAAAATGCATACCCCGGGAGGAAGGACTGGAGTTGTTGGCGGAGATACGTGGGGGCATATGTGGCTCCCACATAGGGTCAAGGGCCCTTGCTGGCAAGGCTTTCCGGCAGGGTTTCTTTTGGCCCATTACCCTCCAGGATGCGACAGCACTAGTAACCAAGTGCGAAGCGTGCCAGTTCCATTCGAACAAGCTTCATCAACCAGCTCAAGCCCTTCAAACCATCCCTCTCTCCTAGCCCTTCTCAGTCTGGGGGCTCGACATATTGGGCCCCTTCCCCCGTGCCGTCGAGGGGCTTTGAGTACTTGTACGTTGCAATCGACAAGTTCACAAAGTGGCCTGAAGTAGAAGCAGTGAGGAAGGTGACAGCGCAATTAGCCATCAAGTTCTTCAAGGGGCTAGTCTGCCGTTTTGGTATACCCAACAGGGTCATCACGGATAATGGCACCCAGTTCACAAGCCACGCCTTCATGCAGTACATTGAGGATCTTGGCAGCAAGGTCTGTTTTGCTTCCGTGGCACACCCACGAAGCAACGGCCAAGCAGAGAGAGCCAATGCTGAAGTCTTGTGAGGCTTAAGAACGAAGACTTTTGACAGGCTGCGCAAGAGCGGATGGCGCTGGATTGAGGAGTTGCCGGTGGTTCTTTGGTCGATCAGGACGACGCCAAATCGAGCCACCGGCCTGACACCCTTTGCCCTGGTCTACGGGGTAGAGGTAGTTCTCCCCATGGAACTAATACATGGGTCACCTCGAGTGCTCGCTTATGATGATCTTGAGCAAGAGGAATTGTGGCAAGATATGACGCGACGCTCCTTGAGGAAGATTGTCTTCGGGCGGCTGTGAGAGCAGCACGCTACCAGCAAGCCTTGCGCCGCTACCATAGCCACAAGGTTCATGTCCGAAGCTTTGAGGAAGACGACCTTGCTCTTCGGCACCTTCAGTCAGCCAAGAATTCCAACAAGTTGACGCCAAAGTGGAAAGGCCCTTATCAGGTAACACGAGTCACCAGGCCTGGCGCAGTCCGCCTGGAGACCGAAGATGCCATTCCAATGAGCAACTCCTGGAACATCGAGCATCTTCATAAGTTTTACCCATAAGGCG